>NW_006399985.1:4157797-4175071 GCF_000299155.1 Elephantulus edwardii | reverse complement strand
AACCCCATATAGAATAGATCTCAAAAGAAAAAACCTCTAAGGCAGAGATCACAGTCAAATTTACCAGAACCAAAGATAAGGAAAGATTCTAAAAGCTAGAAAGAAAAAAAAAGGAAGAGTAACGGATAAAGTAGATCAAGTAAGATTAAGTGCCAATTTGTTAGAAGAAACCATACAAGCAAAAAGACAGTGGAATGACATAGTTAAACACTCAAAACATAACTTTCAACCAAGAAAATTTTATTCAACAAAATTATTCATCAAATATGACAGAGAGATCAAAATATTCTCAGAAAGGCAGAAATTAAGGTACTTTGCGGGGAGGGAAGACCAACATTGCAAGAAATACTGAAGGACGTCCTTCTTACAGAGATGGATGAAGTAAACAGCAAGAACACCAAAAAGTACTCAACAAAATGATAGCAAGAAAACATTGCCTCTCAGTAAATACACTGAATATGAATCATTTCAATGCACCAGTGAAAAAGAAAATTAACAAAAAATACTGGTGAGATTGTGGAGGAAATTGAACACTTATTAATTGTTGGTAGGAATGTAAAATGGTGCAACCACTATGGAAGGCAGTATGGCACTTTCTCAAAAAGTTGGAAATAGAAATATCATCAGACCCAGCAATTCCACCACTGGGAATATTCCCTAAAGAATCCAGAACTGCCACCCAAGCAGATATCTGCACACTCATGTTTATTACAGTTTTGTTCACAATAGAAAAGAGCTGGAACTAACCCAAGTGCCCATCAACAAACGAATGGCTAGAGAGGCTCTGGTATACTCACACAATGGAATACTATGCTGTGTTGAAAAACAAGGAACTCATTAAATTTTTACAGAATGGGTAACCCTGGAGGACATTATCTCAGTCACAAAACAACAAATCCTGCATAGTGCTACTTTTGTAAAGCGAGACTGACATCAGCATTGGGGGAAAACTAAGAGGGAATAAATAATGTAAACTCTATTGAAACAGGTGAGGGAGAGAGCTGTTTAGGAGGAATATATTATTAGATATTATTGTCATGACAAGAGTCCAGAATGAATGCTGCATAGTGGAGTGGACTGAGTGGGTGGTGCATTGCATAACAATGAATTTTTAAATTTTTTTTTTCTAACTGGATAAATTGTGTATACTGCACTGAAACAGATGAGGGACTGAATATTTTAAAAGCGATGTATGATAGGGTATTATGGCTATCACAAGAGTCCGTAATTAAGGTTGCATAGTGGAATGTACTTGGTGCGGTGGGAGGGGTGCGGGGGGGATTGTGTACCAGGGAGGGAGTCTTTCTTTTACTTTTGAAAGAGAGGAGCGAACTGGGGGGAGGGGGAGAGGGCTGGGCGGGGAGAGAAGTGCAGCAATGAATGAATGGAAATCCAAATTCTCTATAAATGTCCATTAAAATTATTAAAAAAATTTTTTTCTTACTTTTCAAAAAGAAAAGCAAACTGGGGGGAGGGGTGGACAGGGAGGAAAATGTGCAACTATGAATGAATTTAAATCCAAACTCTTTGTAAACTTTCATTAAAGTAATTTAAAAAAAGAAAAATAGGATAGAAAAAACCAAAAATGAGTAGCAGATTGAATTTAAAAACAAACAAACACACACCCACAAACACACACACCAAAAAACTGGGAGTTTGAGTGAAAGAAGTAAAAAACAACTGTCAGTATGGACTGGGAAGCTACCAGGCAGCTGCTTTTTGATGCCACAGATGTGCCAGGGAGCTAATGACACACACACCAGGGAGCGATGTGGGAGCAACACACCAAGGTGAGAAGATAAGTTGGAATCTGAATAAATGAGAGCCTGAACTTTAGCCCTATCAATGCCAGCCTGTGTCCAGAACTCTGGTCCTGATACTGCCAGCCCACACCCAGAACGCTGCTCCCGACATGCATTGGAAATGACGCTGGAACTTGAGTAAGGTACTTGGTGGGGGTCACCACTGTTTGGCTTTATCACATGGGACCCCTTAAACTCAATCAAAAGGCAGTGAAACAGCTGGAGTTAGTTCTTAAAGGGAAAACCAAAGCTTCCTGTTTTTCCAATTAAGTCTCTGTGCTCTGCCTTGTGTCTCCTCACTTCCAGTCCTTCAACTCTCTGTAGCCCAGACCACCTTGTGCTACCCTAGCTACACTATGGCACTTGTCTGACAGAGAATGCTCCTTCCACAGGCCTTTTCTTTATCGAACTGAGAGAAACCCAAGCAGGGTAGCTTCCCCACCCTCTTCTGGACCAGTGACTTCAGATCAAGAACTTATCACCTCAGACATGAATACTCTACCACAGCAATATCATGTTGGGAGCAGGCTACGTTATACCCTACACAAGCCCAACGCAAGATGTCACCCCCCAAAAAAATGTGACATAATATCAATATCATAATATCAATGGATTTCCTGAAGGCAGAGAGTCTGATGAAACTTTCTGACACATAATTTAAAAGAACAATGATTGAATATTTTCAATGGGTGAAAGACAAACTTGAAGATTTACAGGACAGCACAAGCAATAACCAGGAAGAGCTTTTAAAAAAACACCAGAAAATGCAGATAAAACAAGGCATTAGAGGCCCTGGAAAAACAAGGAACTACAATCCAAAAATATGAGGACTTGTGTTTCAGGTATTGTCAACATGATGAAGGGTCACAACAGGGATGGAAAATAGAACCAGTAAAATAGAAGATAGAATTGTCACCACTGATCTGAGAAAAATGGAAAGAAAAAGAAGAAAATCTAAGAATAATGTGGCATATCATCAAGAGAAATAACATGCACATACTCTGAATCCCAGAAAAGGAAGAAACAAGTAGTGGCATCACAAAAGTTATAGAAGAATTACTAGCAGAAAACTTTTCAGGCATAATGAAGAATAAGAGAATATACATTCAAGAAGCTGACTGAATACCATAAAGAATAGATCCCAAAAGAAAAACATCAAGGCATATCATAGTCAAATTTGCCAGAACCAAAGATAAGGCGAGAATTCTGAAAGCAGTGAGAGAAACAAAGAGTAACCTATAAGGGAGAACAAATAAGATTAAGTGCTGATTTCTCAGTAGAAACTATGCAAGCAAGAAGACAATGGAATGACATATATAAAACACTTAAAGAACACAACTGTCAACCAAGAATATTATACTCCACAAAATCGTCCATCCAATATGAAGAGGAAATCAAGATACTCCCAGAAAAAAACAGAAGCTAAGTGAGTTCATAAAAACAGGACCAGCATTGCAGGAAACACTGAGAGAAGTCCTTCTTACAGCAGTGCCACATAAAGCATAATGGACCAAAATAACAAGAGACAACACCAAAAAAAAACGAAACAAAATAATAGCATCAAAACTTTGCTTCTCCATCAACAAACGAATGGCTAGAGAAGCTGTGGTATATTCGCACAATGGAATACTATGCTGCATTAAAAAACAAGGAACTCATGCAATATTATTCAAAATGGTTGACTCTGGAGAACATTATGCTGAGTGAAATATCCCAGTCACAAAAGGACAAATATTACATGATGCCACTGTTGTAGAATGGGACTGTCCTTGGGGTTGGGGAGAGACTGAGTAAGATGGGTTCAATAATGTATACTGCACTGAAACAGAGAAGGGAGAAAACTGTTTAAAAGAGATATATAACTAGGTATTTCTGTCATCACAGGAGACTAGAGAGAGGGCTACATGGTGGAGGGGACCTGGGGGAGGGTTTGTAAAACAATGAAAGAATCTTTTCTTTTACTTTTCCATGATTTCTGGACTCATGTACTTATAACTTGTTAGTCAAATTTGTGTCTTCTAGGTTGCAACACCCCCAGGATACATCTTCAAGGATATGAACATATACGGCCAAGCCCAATGAATAAGAGTGCATCTAAATTCCAAAATCAATCTCCATAATAGTCTATGTGTTTCCTACTGCCAAAGGGGCCCTTTAGAGTAGTGAGAGAAGATCTTCAACCTGAAACCCACAGCGTCCCTTTTCAGCAGGAAGTAGCTAAGAGAATATGCCATCCCCTTTTCCTTATGACTCAGGGTGAAGTCTCTCTCAGGGAGGAGTGATAGGGAATGGCAAAGGACACACTGACAATGAAGATTAATCAGAACTGGCTTTGACAAGCACTGTGGCATTTGGACAAGAACAAACTGGGAGGAGGGTAGAGAGAATAGTGCAACAATGAATGAATGGAAACCCAAAATCTCTGTAAATGTTTATGAAAATTAATAAAATATAGAAAAAAAACCTTTGCTTCTCCATAATCACACTGAATGTGAATAGTTTAAATGTACCACTGAAGAGAAAAAGAATAACAGATTGGGTAAAAAAACCAAAATCCATTAATATGCTGTCTACAAGAGACATACCTGAGAACTGAAGGTAAAGAAAGACTAAAAATAAAAGGGTGCGGGGAAAAAATACCAAGCAAATGGCAACCAGAAAAAAGCAGGATTGACAATACTAATTTCTGGTAAAATAGATTTCAATGCAAAAACCATCATAAAAGACAAGGAAGATCACTACATAATGATTAAGGGGTCAATAGAACAAGAAGATGAAACAATTATCAATATCAAAGCACCAAATGAAAGACCTGAAAAATATATAAAGCAAACATTAACAAAACGGAAAAAGGAGATAAACAACACTACTATAGTAGTTTGTGATTTCCATGTACCATTCTCAAAACTATAGAACTTCCAAAGAGAAACTCTCAACAAAGATGCTGAAGAATTAAACCACAAAATAAACCAACTTGATCTCAGATATTCATAGCGTAATGCACCCCCCAAAAGCACAGTATAACTTCTCCAATATGCATAGAACTTTCTCCAGAATAGGTCACATTTTGGGCCACAGACAAGCATCAGTAAATTCAAAAGCATAGAAGTAATACAAAGCATCTTCTCAGACCACAATGTTACAAAATTAGAAATTAATAACAAGAGGATACATTAAAAAAAACTCATATATTTGGAAGCTGAACAACACCTTGCTTGAACATGAGTGAGTACTAGAAGAAATAAAAAATGAAATTAAAAAGTTTCTTGGAAAAAAAAAAAAAAACAACCAACAAAAACCCCTCAATATACTGTATACAAGAGACACACGAGAAAAGTGAAGAGAGAGAAGGACTAAAAATAAAAGGATGGGGAAAATATGCCAAGCAAATGGAAACCAGAAAAGAACAGGAGTAGTGATATTAACCTCTACTAAAATAGATTTTAGTGTAAAAAAAAATCACAAAGAACAAGGAAGGTCACAATATAATGCTAAAAGAGCCAATACAACAAGAAGGCATAACCATATTAAATATCTATGCACCAAATGCTGAAACTGCAAAATACACAAAGTAAATGTTAACAGAACTGAAAAACAGCCCCTACTAGCAATATGCCGTGAGTATATGAGGTGAAACCTCATCATTCTTGCCTCCAAAGAGCACTTCAGCTTCACCCTTTTGAAGAGATACCTCTTCGTTTTCTAAGATGTCCATGAGATGTTCAGTACTACTCTCCAACACCACAGCTCCAAGGTGTCAATTCTTTTTCTGTCATCCTTATTCAGTGTCCAGCTCTCAAATGTATAGCAATGATCTTAAAGACCATGGCCTGAGTCAGACACACCTTTGCCTCAAACTGACATCATTACTTTTTACTAATTTGGGGCAGTTCCTAATTACATATTTTCTCAATGCAATGTCTTCTTATTTTCTGACTGCTTGTTCCAAAGGTATTAATTATGGATTCAAGCAAGATGAAACCATTGACAGCTTCAATCTCCTCTTCATCCATCATGATGCTGCCTATAGGTCCAGTGGTAAGAATCATTGTGGGTTTTTTTCTGTTTTTCTTTCTTACATTAAGATGAAACACATATTGAAGGCTGCATTACTTGATCTTCTGCTACAAGTGCTTCAAGTCCTCCTCACTTTCAATAAGCAAGGTTGTGTCATCTTCCTAACACAAGTTATTGATGAATCTCCCTCCAGTCCTGATGCCACATTCCTCTTCATAGAGTCTAGCTTCTCAGATAATTTGCTCAGCATACAGATTCAATAAAGATGGAGAGAAACCACAATCTTGACACACTCCCTTCACAATTCCAAATCATGCAGCGTTCCCCAGCTCCAGTCACACAACAGCCTGCTGATCCAGGTATAGATCCTGCATCTAACAGGAGACTTTAATACACCATTCTCACAAAAAGATAGAGCTACCAGAGAGAAACACATAAAGATGCTGAAGAATTAAAGTACACAATCAACCAACTATAGAATGAATACACACACACACACACACACACACACACACACACACAATAATGCACCCAAAAGAACTTGAGTATACATTCTTCTCCATGTGCAAGGAACATTTTGCATATTATATTGTATTTTATGTCATAAAACAAGCATTAATAAATTTCAAAACATAGAAAAAATACAAAGCATTTTCTCAGACCACAATGCTACAGAATTGGAGATCAATAGCAAGAGTATAAGGAGAAAAAAATCTATACATTTGGAAGCTGAACAACACTGTACTTGAGTATGAGTGGGTATTAGAGAAAATAAAAAATGAAATAAAAAAGTAGTAATCAGAGGTCAATTTACAGCAATAAGCACTCACATCAAAAGGGAAGAAAAATGACAATTGATTCTCTAACCTAACATCTCCAACAAGTTGTAAAAGAACATAAAGAAAACTTGTCAACCCCTAAAATAAATGAAGTTATAAAAATTACAGCAGAAATAAATGAAATAGAAATAAAAAAAAATTGAAACTGTCAATAAGACCACGAATTGGTTATGCAAAAAGGTCATAAAATTGACAAACAACTAACAAAACTAACAAAGCCAAAGGGGAAAAAAGACTTAAACAATCTGAATAAGAGATGAAAAGGTTATGTCATAACAGAACCAACTGAAAGAAAAAAGATTGACAATATACTATATATTATAATATAATGAAAAACTATACTCAAACAAATATGAAAAATAAAACATAGAGAAAATGGACAATTACTTGGAAATTCACAATTCACCCAAACGGACACAGACTGAAGCAGAACAGTTGAACACACCCATAACATAGACTATATGGTTTTACTAACAATTTTTGTCAAATGTTCAGAGAAGACTGCCACCAATTTTACAAACAGTATTTCAGAAAAAAAAAGATGAAATTCTCCCAGATTCATTCTATGAGACAAACATATCTCTGATAATAAAGTCAAGTAAAGACGTCCCCCACCAAAATAGAAACCAATAGACCAATAGTTCTCATGAATATAGATATAAAAATCTTCTGTAAAATTCTGACCAGTAGTATCCAATAATATATTAAAAAAAATTCACTGACTGTGATTCATAACAGGAATGCAAGGATAGTTCAACATAAGAAAAACAATCAATGTAATCTATCACCTTAACAAAGCAATGAATAAGAACCACATAATCCTGTCAAGTGATGCGTGAAAAGCCCTTGACAAAGTCCAGCACCATTTCCTGATTAAAACACTCAGCACATTAGGAATAGAGAGAAATTTCATCAACATAGTGAAAGTGTATATGCCAAGAGCCAAAAACATTCTCAGTGAAGAGAGATTAAAGCATTCCCTTTGATAATAGGAGCAAGGCAAGGGAGTCCATTATCACCTCTCCTATTTAATACCGTATTGGAGGTCTTAGTGAGAGCAATAAGACAAGAAAAGGACATAAGAGGTATCCAAATTGATAAAGAGGAGGTAAAACAAGCTCTATATCCAGATATCATGAAAACCCGAGGACAGCTCTATATCCAGTATAGAAAACCCTAAAGACTCAGCAAGGAAACTACCAGACATAGTACAACAACTCAGCAAAATAGCGGGATACAAGATTAAAATTTTAAAAAAAAAGTTTCATTTCTCTACAGTAACAAAGAGAATGCCGAAAAGGAGCTACAAAAAATAATACCCATCACAATAGCTAATCACAAGATTAAATACTTGGGATCAAATCTAACTAGAGACACAAAAGACCTATACAAAGAAAATTACAAAACATTACTACAACAAATTAAAGGAGACCTGGAGAAATGAAAGGATATACCATGCTCATGGATAGGAAGACTCAATAGCCTGAAAATGACAATTCTACCAAAGGCAATCTACAAGTTTAATGCAATACCAATAATGATACCAATTCCATCCTTTAACGAGATGGAAAAGGAAAAGTTCTGGTTTTATTTGACATGGAAATAGACCCCCAAAAAGTAAAGCATTCCTGAAAAAGAAAAAAAAGATTGGAGGCATCACACTCCCTAATTTCAAATTCTACTACACAGCCATTGTGGTCAAGACAGCTTGGTACCAGTACAGTGACAGACACATAGACCAATGGAGTAGAATTGAGAACCTAGAAATCAGCTCATTAACCTATAGTCAACTGATTTTGACAAGGAGATGAAATCAGTTAAGTGGGGGAAAACCAGCATTTTTAACAAATGGTGTTAGCAAAATTGAAAAACCAGCTATAGAACACTCAAACAAGATGCATGCTTTACATCATATACAAAAACCAACTCAAGGTAGATCAATGACCTAGGAGTAAATCCAAAGACTTTAAACTTCATTAGAAAAAAGCTTGGAAGAATTCTAGAAGCCCTAATCCACAATATGAACAGTCTTCCAAGCGTAATGGAAAACCTACAACCAGAAGAGAATAAAACATATGAACGAGCCTTTTAAGAATCAAATCCCTATGCATATCAAAAACCTTTTTCAAAAGAAAAGTCACAGACTGGGAAATATTTAGTATAAAACATATCTGGGATAGATGATAGATAGATGATAGATAGATAGATAGATAGATAGATAGATAGATAGATAGTATTTGGTAATAACATATCTGATAAGAAACATATATCTAAAATTTATAGACTGCTCTAGCACCTCAACAAGGAAAAGGTAAACAATCCAATTGCAAAATGAGCACAGGATATGAAAAGACACTTCACCAAAGATGACATTCAAAGGGCTAACAAACACATGAAGAAATATTAAAAACATCCCTAGCTAACAGAAAGATGCAAATAAATACAACTATGAAATATCATCTCACTCCAACAACAGTAGCAAGGTTCAACAGAACAGCAGACAATAAATGTTGGCAAAGTTGTGGAGATATTGGAACCCTTTTTCACTGCTGGTGTAAGTATAAAATGGTACAACTACTATGGAAGGTGGTTTGGAGTTTTCTCAAAAATTTAGAAATAGAAATAGCATTTTACCCAGCAATGCCACTACTGGGAATATACCCTAAAGAAACATCACCACCATCCAGATAGATATATGCAGCCCCATATTTATCATTGCATTTCTTACAATAGCCGAAGAGATGGAAACAACCCAAGTGCTCATCAACAAATGAAAGGATAGAGAAGCTCTGGTATATTCACACAATGGAATACTACACAGCAGTGAAAAACAATAAACTCATAAAGCGTTGCACAACATGAGTGACCCTGCAAGACATTATGCTGAGTGAAATATCTCAGTCAACAAAGACAAATACTGCATAGCACCAATTTTATAAAGCAGGTTTGACATGACGGTTTGGGAGGAGAATAGGATAAGAGTGGGTAGATAATAAACATTGCATGGGAATAGATGAAGAAAAGAACTGTTTATAAGAAATATATGTTTAGGTATTATATGTACATCAATAGCCCAGAATAAGAGTCACATTGAAAAGAAAACTAAGGGCGGGGGAAGAAGGAGTTAACTGTGAAACAATGAATGAATATTAAAAAAAAACAAAAAACACAAAAATGTGAACTGAGAAAAAATGAAGGGAGGGAGGGAGAGGGGGTAAAAATGTACAACAATGAATGAGTGGCAATCTAACTTTTCTGTAAATTTTCATTTTTGTTGTTGTTGTTATGTGCCGTCCAGTCGTTTGCGACTCATAGCGACCCTATGCACAACAGCCCTAAACCCTGCTCTATCCTACGCCAACCGCACTGCCTCTGACAAACCCATCCCGATTACCCCAGTCACCGAATCAATCCGTCTCATACAGGGTCTTCCCCTCCTGTGCTGTCCCTCCACCCTCCCAAGCATGATGTCCCTCTCCAAGGACCCCGTCCCTCCTGGAAACGTGTCCAAAGTATGTCAGACGAAGCCCCAGAATCCTTGCCTCCAAGGAGTAGCTTGGTTTAATTCTCTCCAAGATGAATCTGTTTGTTTTCCTGGCAGTCCATGGTACATTCAGTACTCTTCTCCAGCACCACAGCTCAAAGGCATCCACTCTCCTTCTGTCCTCCCTAGTCATTGTCCAACTCTCTGATGCATAACAAGCGATTGCAAAGACCATGGCCTGTATCAGGTGCACCTTAGTCTCCAGAGAGACACTGTTGCTCCTGAGTACTTTAGAGAGATCCCTAACAGCAGACTTTCAAATCACAATTAAAATAAGAACATTTTTTTAAAAAAGAAAAGTCAGCAAAGGAAATCATCGTTCATTTTAACTATTGGGTTTAGATGTTGTGGTTGTTGTGTACCAGTAAGTCAGTATTGATACATAGCTCACCCTCTAGCAGATTTTCAGAGGCAGTAAATTGCACAGAAGGAGATTGCCCATTCTTCTCCCACAGAACAGCTGGCAGATTCAAACCATATGCTTTCAGGATCCCACTGCAGAGTCTTACCACTAGGCTACCAGTAAATGCTAGCAGGAGAAATACTAATTATTGTCATATGTATTTGTATAAAATCTTTGTATCAGCTAAGCTTTATTTTGTCCTTGAGATAGCAAAATCACATTATAATTTATTATGCATGCAATTTCTAAGCTATATTTTACTTATTTAATAAACTAATTGGTATTTGTAAACAAAAATAAATATATACTGACTGACTTTTCGGGGTGGTAAATCTAGAATGCATATTTTTACTAAACCCTAAACAACCAAGACTTGTGTTTTCACCTGGAAATATATATGAAGGAATAATTTGGAATTGTTGTACTATTCAGAATTTTTGAAAGATGTTTATAAAGCACATGGACCAGAAAGAGTGAATGATTTTCTCTTGTGTAAATTATGGTTAAATATTTTCTGACTTTACCATGAAGAAGGCTAAAGCTCTTCTTACTCTTTATAAATTAAAACCAATTAAACTTCATTGAGATTTAATAAAAACAACAAACACCTAAGTAATACATTATTTTCTGGAATGAGTTATTAATCTTAAATGAATTTTTTTGGATGACTAGAGAGAATGTTTACTTTTTTAACACACATACATACACACAGAGAGAGCTAAATTTCCTCTTTTGGCACTGAACATGCTCAGCCAAATTCAGCTCAGTTTTCCTTACTCTGGGTGAAGTAAGGACACCACTGCCTCTAAGAACTGACTAGCAGCAAACTCAGCAGCAATCAAATGGAAGCAGAATGACAGAGCAAAGCACAATGTTTTCAGCTGTGTTTTTGTTTGTTTGCCTGTTGTTGGGTTGTTGTTTTTTTTAAACCAACAAGAACAAAAAAAAACAACAACAACAGAAAAAAACCAGTCTTGGCAGAAATAGCACATAAAAGTCCATGAGTATTGGGAATAAGATTTATAAAAGTCAATAGTGAAAAAGGAATTTGCTGGCATAAATTCTAAGTATATGAAGACTAATAGAAATAGTCAGAATTTTAGTATTAAAGATAATCTTATTACAGACCAGATGATAGACCCAGTAGAAATAAGTAAGAGAACAATTTGTAGATTAGGAAATATGAGATAAGAAAGAGACCACTTCTTATTTAGGCAAAGAGATTCAAGTAAAGAAAAATATAATCCTAAAAGTCACTATTTATTGAGTATTTATATGTTAATTCTGATGTGTTCTGTCAAGTCAGAACTAATCCATAGCTCACACTCCAGTGGGTTTTCAGAGGAAGTTAATCAAATGAGATGAGATTGCCTATCGTTCTGCCATGGAGAAATGTATCATTTCAAGCTGTATGCCTTTTCTTAGCATCACTGGGATGGACAATATCCTCCCATGCAATTAACTGCCTCTGAAAACTTTCTGGAGAGTCTGCTAAGAGTCAGCTCCAACTCAGTGGTACTCAACAACAACACCAGGCCACCAGAGCTCTCTAAGTGCTTTATATTGCCCCATTTAATGCTTGATATAACTACATGGGGTGGGTACTATTATTTCCATTGGTTAAGATATATAAATTGGCAACCAAAACAGGCAATCATTTTATCAACACTATAAGACTAATAGAGGATACAGAATTTGAGCCCACTAAGTCTAAGTCCTGTTTTAATTGTTACTGGTCAAACATTCTTCTAATTGGTGCAACACAGGTCTGTGTATCAACACTATAAGACTAATAGAGGATACAGAATTTGAGCCCACTAAGTCTAAGTCCTGTTTTAATTGTTACTGGTCAAACATTCTTCTAATTGGTGCAACACAGGTCTGTCCATTTGCTGGACAAAAGTACCTTGTGGTTGTTGTGATGCTGAACACTGGGACACTGATGTGTCAAATGCAATAATTGTAACCCATGATGGACAGTGTTTGGTGAAACTCCCCAGTTAAAACAAGCTTGGAAGCAGGAGTGGTATCCACTTGTAGAATAGCTTGCCTCCAGAATCCCTATGAACTTGGAGAAACAAAGAAAGTTATACAATTGCTCAGGTCTTTTGTTCATAGAGTTGCTATGAATAGTCTACGACTTGATGGCACTTGACAACACAAAAAGTCTGACCCTAAAAACCACATTCTGAATCAATGTTTTTTTACTGCTTCTCTCTTAAGACAAGACAAAGAAAGGGTAACATTTGAGTGTTAAATGTACACTGGATCCTAACTTAAAGACTCTTGGGACATAGTTTTTAGGGAGTACACTAATCCAAAGATGAAGCTTTAGTGATTCAGATCATTAGCTGTCCTGTAACAAAAGATGGACAGTCTCCTTTTGTGTACTTTACACCCTTGGAAATCCAATGAATGATATGCTATGATTTAGTTCTAACTCATCAACAATGACATTGTTTGGTTTTGTTTTCTAAGAAACAAAAGGCAAAAAGGAGGCATTTGGTTGAAATTTTGGTCATTAATCAGACTTGGGCCACATTGAAATACTTCTGTAGTTGTTGTCATTGTTCAGTACCATGGAATCAAGTGTGACTCAAAACAATACTATGAAAAAAGGTCTGAATCCTATCCTGTCCTGTACCATCCTCGTGATCTCTGACACAATTGACATCATTGCTGTAGTTACTGTGTCTATTCATCTCATTGAGTGTCTTCCTCTCTTTCTTTAACCCTCCACCTTTCCAAGCATGATGCCCTTTCCCAAGGAATAGTGTCTCCTAGTAACATGCCTGAAGTATGAGAGATGAAGCTTCACCATCTTTGTCTCCAAAAAGCATTCTAGCAACACTTCTTCAGAAAATATTGGTTTCTTCTTTTGGCAGTCTTCAGTGGTTTGGAGAAGTCTCTGACAGTGGATTTGTTTAATACATCACTTTATCTCCTGACTACTCCATACCAAGGGTAAAACACTGAAATATATGTTCATATAATAAGGAGTGCCTACATTCATCTGTCATTTTGCTATATTGTGATAACATGTATGTTGCTGTATGCTGGCAGCGATACTATTGGTATATCAAAAAACAACATCATCCTTCTTGACAGCTTTCAGCAAAGCTTATATACTAACTTCAACTAAGAATATATTGGCTATTCATTTCTGAAATAACAGAACTCTGTGACCAATGATGTCTCCCACATTTCCCACTGCCATGGAGTTTGTGTGCCAGGAGCTCACAGTGAAGAGGAGAAGAAATGGGTGGACAGAGGTAAATGGAGGCCTAAGCCATCATAAAAGGGCAGCTGCGGGTGGGCGATTGGGAGGTATTTAAGGAGCTAGAAGAGGGAACTGATATGGATGTCAGTGGGATAGGGTGGGAGATGGAACAGAATGCATGCTTTGCAGCAGTATGTGGGACCAACCTCTGATCTGTCAATTGTATGATGGAGAAAGTTCTCTCATCTGCTCCTTTGGGTAAAATTCTTGCCTATCAAATATTGCTCTAAGGTTGAGCATCCAAATTAAGACAGACAAGGGAGAAGGGCTGGCCATTTACTTCCGAAATAGCAGGCCTTGGAAAACACTATGTGAAACAGAGCACACTTAGATTAGACTAGCAGATACAGCATCAGAGGCTGAGCCTTCATATTGGGAAACACAAAAGAGGAGCAAGAATTGAAAATGGACACTAATGATTAGAGATGAAATATGCAAAGTATGAATGTAGAAAAAATGGAGATAATTAAGGAAGAAATGCAATGCAAATATATTTTGATATACTAGGCATTGTTAAAATGAAATGGATTGGCATGGGACATTTTAAAATCAGGCAATCATGATCTACTACACTGAAAATGAAAAGGTCAGGAAAAATTGGGTCACATTCACAGTTAAAAAGACTGTTTCTAGATCCATCTTGGAATACAACACTGTGACAGGATAATATTCATACATACACTAGGAACATCTTTTAATAATACCATCATTCAAAAGTATGCACAAAACACTAGAGAAAAAAAAAGAAATTACTTTTACCAACTTTTGCAATCAGAAGTTGCTCAGACATGCAACCAAGATGCATTAATAATAATGGGTGACTAGAATGCAGAAGTTGTGAATAGGGAAGAAGGATTGATAGTCATAAAACATGGATTTGGTGACAAAGATGAAGCTGGAGACAGAACGATAAATTTTGTACAATTGATTATTTATTCATTGCAAATATCTTTTATAAGAAACACAAATGGTGACATACACATGGACTTCACCTAATGGTCTACACAGGACTCAGACTGATTACATCGGTGTGAAAAAATCCTGGAGAAGCTCAGTATCAGCTGGGAAAACTAGGCCACGTGCTGATTATGGAACAAACCATCAAATACTCATATGCAAGTTCAAATGGAAGCTAAAGAAAATCAAATCCACAATAACCAAAGTTGGATCTTGAGTTTGTCCCATTTGAATTTCAAAATAATCTCAGGAACTTGTTTGAGGCCTTGAACACTAATGAGTGAAGGCCGGAGAGCTGTGGAAGGAAATAAAAAATATAATCCTGGAAGAATGCAAAAGGTTGTTGCAAAGAAACAGGAAGAAGAAAACACCAAGGTGGACATGAGAAAAGACTCTGAATATTGCCCTGGAGCACCAAGAAGACAAGCAAAGGGAAGAAATTAAGAAGTGAAAGTGCTTAATAGAAGATTTCAAAGGGAATTTTAGGAAGGCAAAGCAAAGTATTATAATGAAATATGCAAAGAACTCTGGTCAGAAAATCCAAAGGATGAAATTGCTTGGCATTTTTTAAGCTTAAAGGACAGAAGAACAAATTCAAACTTCAATTTGTAATACTTAAGGATGCTTTGTGCAGAATGTTGAATGATCTAGATAGCATTAAAAAAAAAAGACGGAAGGAGTACACAGAGTCACTGTACCAATATGATCAAAAGACCATCAATATAATGGTGAAGAAGGGGGAAGTTCAACTGCTCTGAAGGAATTGGGAAAAAACTAAGGTCCCAGGAATTGATGGAATATCTACTGACATATTTCAACAAACAAATGTGCTCATTACGTTGTGTCAAGAACTCTAGACAACAACTACCTGGACAACTGGATCAAAAATATCCATATTTATTCCCATTCCAAAAAAGATGATCCAACAGAGTGTAGAAATTATTGAACAATATCACATGCAAGATATATTATGTCTTAGAGTGGGTGCACCCATAGTGCTCTTTGGACACAAGGATGATGAGGTTTTGCATCACATATTTTGGACATGTTGCTAGGAAGTGCTATTTCTTGGAGAGGGACATGATGCTGAGAAGGATGGAGGGTTGGCGAAGGAGAGGAAGATGCTCAACCAAGAGGATTGACAAAGTGACTGCTGCAATGGGCTCTAGTGGGTCTGAAAGTGTGAGGATGTGCATAATGAAACAGGGTTCAGATCTTTTGTTCTTAGGGTCATTATGAGTCATTTTCAACTCAATGGTACTTAACAATAACGACAATCACACACAAGAAGATCCTACTGAAGATTATACAAAAATGATTGAAACAGTGCGTTGACAAAAAACTGCAAGATGGGCAAGCAGGGTTTAGAAGAGGTTGTGGCAGTAAGGACATTATAGTCAATGTTAGATAGATCTTAGCTCAAAGCAGAGAATACCAGAGGGATGTCTAGCTGTGTTTCATTGATTATGCAAAGGCATTTGACTGTGTGGATCACAACAAATTGTGGCTAACCTTTAGAAGAATGGGAATCCTAGAACATGGAATTGTGCTTATGTGGAAACTATATTTGGACCAGGAAGCAATAGTCAGAACAGAGCAAAGAAACACTGCTTGATCCAAAATCAGAAAAGATATATGTCAAAGATTCATCCTATTTCCATACCATTTTTAATCTTTTTTCTTTTTTTAATTGATTTGTTAACAAAGTTCATATACATTGTCTTTCACACAATGAATATGAATTCCTCATTCATACTATGTTTCATACAATTACTCCCATGTACTATGGGGTGGGTTTTTTCTTTTCATTTTTATTGTGACTTTAATGAATGTTTACAGAGAAGTTGGATTTTCATTCATTCATTATTGCATATTTTTCTCCCTAACACTCCCAGTTCACTTAAAAATAAAAATCATTGTGGGAAGCCGAATATAAAATTTAATATTAAAAATAAACCAAATGCTGTATCAGGATATGAGGGAGGTGTAATACAAGCTAGAATTCACCCTGTGGCACTAAGGCATTCCTTAAGAGTCAACATCATTCTTAGTTTGTATTTACTGAATCCCTCCCTCCTCAGATAAGCATACATAAACAATAAAGAGGAGCTTGGCCTTTTGCAAAAGACTTCCCCATGATCCTTTGTTCTTTTTTTCCACTCCCTTGTGATTTTCCTTTGTTTACCTTCCTGATGATTCTCCATAAATACACAGAGAAGCCTGTCTTGAGGCCCTTCTGTCATTGGAAATACTGGCTCTCTGTTTTATCTCATTTCTGGTTGTCTGTCTCATTATTAATAATTATAAAAAGGACATCGTGCTTGGGAGGGTGGAGGGACGGTGCAGGAGGGGAAGGGCCTCTATGAGGTGGATTGATTCGGTGATTGGGATAATCGGGATAGGAGTGTCAGAGACAGTGCGATTGGCACAGG
>NW_006399985.1:4154653-4157043 GCF_000299155.1 Elephantulus edwardii | reverse complement strand
GCCAAGAGTGTTGACCGTGGAGCCAAGCAGACTAAAGTTGTTAACAATCTCAATCTCTTCACCATCCATCCAGATGCTGCCAATTGGTCTAGTGGTGAGAATCTTTGTCTTCTTGACATTGAGCTTCAATCCGTACTGAAGGCTGCACTCCTTGATCCTCTGCAGCACGCAGGTCCTCCTTAACTTCAGCAAGCAGGTTTGTGTCATCTGCATAATGCAGATTGTGAATAGATCTTCCACCAATTCTGACGCCACCATTACCCTATCTTTTTACCTGGATTCTTCCTATTTCCTCCCCACCCCAAAACTTTGCAACTCTGTTTAATATATATGCAGAACATATCATCCAGGAGGCTAGAATTTATGAGGAGGTATGGGGCATCAGGATTGGAGGAAGACTCATCAACAACCTGTACTTCACAGATGACACAACCTTTCTTTTTGAAACTGAGGAGGACCAGAGATCAAGGATTGCAGCCTTCAGTGTGGGTTGAAGTTCAACATCAAGAAAATAGATTCTCACTACTGGGCAAAGCGGTAGTATCATGATAGATGGAGAAAAGATTGAAATTGTTAACAGCTTCCACTTGGTAGGCTTCACAATCAACACTCTTGGTACCAACATCCAGAAAATCATAAGATGAATTGCATTAGGTAAATTGCTGTCAGGGACTTATCCAGAGTACTGAAGAACAACGATGTCAGTCTCAAGACTAAGGTGTACCTGATCCAAGCCATAGTCTTCCCAGTTACTTGCCATGCATCAGAGAGCTATGCAATCAATAAGGATAGTAGAAGACACATTGATGCCTTTGGAGAAGAGTATTGGACCAGAGGGAACACACACATTTGTCCTACAGAGGGTGAAACAATGATGCTTCTTGAAGCAAGGATTATGAGGCTCCGTCTCACATACTTTGGGCATGTGGCTAGAAGAGACCAGTCCTTGGAGGACATGATGCTTGGAAAGATGGAGGGACAGTGCAGGAGAGGAAGACCTGAGATGAGATGGATTGACACAGTAATAACTGTGGTAGTGGGAGTTGGTGTGTCAGAGACAGTGAGATTGGATCAGGATAGGACAAGGTTCAGAATTATTGCACATAGGGTCACTATGAATCGCAAATAACTGAATAGCACATAACAATATGGCCTGTGAGAGAACTCTGATGGATGTAGTGCCAGAAGATGAGCCCCTCAGGTTAAAAGTACTCAAAATACGACTGAGAACATTTTACCTCTGCAAAGTAGTGTCTGCCGTAATGACATAGATCAAGTAAAGTTTTTACTCATTGAAGGAACTTCATTTGCTGATATGGCCAGATTCAAAATCAGAGGAAAGAGCTGCAAATATCCCTTTATAACCAGAACATAGCATGTAAAAAAAAAAAAAAAAGAATCTAAGAATTTTGGAAGTTTTGAAAATGGAAATAGTTTTAATTTATGCAAGAATGCATAAAATTGATATCTTGGATATTAGTGAGCTGAATTGGACTGGTGTTGACAGTTTGAAGAAAATAATCACATGATCTACTAGGCCATAAATGACAAATTGGAAAAGAATCGTATAGTACTCAAAATCAAGAAGGAGCTTTCCTAGATCAATCCTGAAGTACTTTCTCTAGAAGATGAAATCAATATAGGTTAAATCTCAACATCAAGAAAACAAAAAATCCTTATCACTGGATCAATAGACAATATTATGATGAATAGAGAAAATATTGATGTCGTCAATTCTTTCATTTCACTTGGATCCAAAATGAATACTCATGGTAGCTTCAGTCAAGAAATCAAAAGATGTAATGTTTGGGGGAAATTTGCTGTCAAAGATATCTTCAAAGTTCTAAAGAGCATAATAGCAGTTTAAAGGTTAAGTTGGGCCTAATACATGCCATGATCTTTTCCATTGCTTTCTATGTATCTGAAAATTGGACAAAAAATTAAAAAGATCAAAGAAGAATTGATACATTTGAATTAGGATTTTGGTGAAGAATATTAAGTATACCATGTTGTTGTTATTAAGTGCCATTGAGTTGTAGATGACTCATAGCAACCCGATGAATGAAAGACCTGAACACTTGTATAACTTTAGTAGTTTCTCCAGGTTCATAGAGTTTCTGGAGGCAAGACATTTTGGAAGTGGATGCCACTCCTGCTTCCAAGCTTGTTTTTAGGGTTTTTTTGTTGTTGTTGTTGTTGTTGTTTTTTAAAAAAAATCATTAAATTTTATTAGTTTTAATGAACATTTACAGAGATTTTGGGTTTTCATTCATTCATTGTTGCACTATTTTCTCTACCATCCTCCCCAGTTCATTCTTTCCCCCCCCCTTGAAAGTCTGTTTTACTGTTTAAAAGAGATATGTGACTAGGTATTTCTGTCATCACAGGAG
>NW_006399985.1:4146214-4150767 GCF_000299155.1 Elephantulus edwardii | reverse complement strand
ATTTGGTTTAATTTTCCTCAGCTTTAGCTTGAATTTGCATATGAGTAGTTGGTGGTCTGTTCCACAATCAGCTCCTGGCCTAGTTTTCACAGCCGATATTGAACTGTATGAATAGGAATTGGCTAATACAAAATAATTTCACGAAACAACATATGATTAAGAGTCTGTGATTGATGAAGGGAGTTCAAGCTCCTCTGAAAGAATTGGTAGAAAACAAGTCCCCAGGAATTGTCGACATACCAATTGGCATATTTCAACAAGCAGATGCTGCCCTGGATGTGCTCACCAGGTTATGCCAAGAAATCTGGAGGACAACCATCTGGGCAACTTACTGGAAGAGGTCTATATTTGTTCCCATTTAAAAAAAAAGAAAAGTGACCTGACAGAGTATGTAAATTATTGATCAATATTGAACAATTATTGAACAATATTGAATAATAATACAAGCAAGACTCCGCTGAATATTACCCAAAAACAACCAGAACAGCAAATCAACAGAGACCTGCCAGATGTACAGGCTGGGCTTAGAAGAGGCCGTGGTACTAAGAATATTAAAGCTAATGATAGATGGATCTTGGCTGAAAACAGAGAGTGCCAGAGGAATTTCTATCTTTGTTTCATTGACTATGCAAAGGCATACTTGACTCTGCATCACAACGAACTGTGGTTAACTCTAAGAAGAATGGGAATCTTACAGTTGTTTGTGCTTATGCACCTATAGTTGGATCAGGAGGCAGTCATCAGAACAGAACAAGGAAACACCACATGGTTCGAAATCAGGAAGGGTGCATGTCAGGGATGTGTCCTATCTCCATACGTTTTCAACCTATCTGTGGAACAGAGATTGGGCTCTATGAGTAAGAATGTGACATCAGGACTGGAGGAAGTCTCATCAACAACTTAAGTTATGTTGATGACAAAAGCTTGCTTGCTGAAACTGAGGAGAACCTGAAGCACTTGCTGCAGAAGATCAAGGATGGCAGCCTTTAATATGGATTGAAGCTCAATATCAAGAAAACAAAGATTCTCACCACTGGGCCAATTGGCAGCATCATGACAGACAGTGAAGATACTGAGATTATTAACAGCTTCCGTTTGCTTGGCTCCACAAACAACACTCTTGGTACCACAAGCCAGGAAATTAAAAGACTAATTGCATTGGTAAACCTGCTGTCAGAGAATTCTTCAGAGTACTGAAGAGCAACAATGTCAGTCTGGAGGCTAAGGTGTGCCTAATACAGGGCATAGTCTTTACAATTACTTGCTCTGCATTAGAAAGCTGGACAATGACTAAGGAGGATAGAAGATGAATTGATGGCTTTGGACTGTGATGCTGTAGAAGAGTATTAAATATACCATGGACTGCTTAAAGAACAAACAGGTTCATCCTAAGAGGATGACACCAGGCTTCTCCTTGTATGTAAGGATTCTAAAGCTTCTTCTGATATATTTTGGGCATGTTGAAAGGAGGAACCACCTCTTAGAATGGAACGTCATGCTTGGGAGTGTAAAGGGACAGTGAAAGAGAGAAAGACCCTCAATGAGATGGGATTAGTCAATGTCTGGGTAATGGGGGTAGGTGTGTCTGATACAATAATGTTGACATAATTTAGAATAGGGTTCAGAGTTGTTGTACATAGGGCTGTTATGAGTCACAAACAACTCAACAGCACATAACAACAACAATAAAGTACTAAATTCATTTTTAAGAGAAAATATATCACAGTAATTTTCTTCCATGTTCAGTCAGAGATTAATAACTTCCACTTTTAAATAATCTACTGTTTTATAGGGGATGCCAAGATCTAGGTAACCTCTTCAAAACAGACAGAAGTCAGCTTAGGCATCTCTTCAGTATGCATTTGTAGAGAACAGAGAGTCAATGTTTTACAATGCATGGTCAGGACCTTATTTACACATTTTCCACATGATAATTACAGTTTGCTCAAACTTTTACGTACTCAATCAGAAGTTTCAGGTCTTTTTCTGAAAACTGACCTTGCATTGAGTAATTTTACTTGTATGGAGGTTGACTGGAAGAAATGGAATTATTATCTATCATGTAGGGAAGAAAACCAAAGACCTCCTTGGTTCTCTGCTCAGGTAGTTATTAGTGGAGTAGAGACGGGTATCTGAATGGTCCAGCTCTTAATTTATGTACTCCACACAAATACTCACTAATCTATCCTAGGTCAGTCACTGTTCTTGCTTTTCTTCTTTGTGGAATCACCTGCTCATCCTTGCTAATTTTATGGTAACTTTCAGGTTTGTCTATCTTGTATTCATTATAGGAAGGTGAGGTTTTTTGCCAAACATTATTCACATTTATGTGTAACTGAATTAATTTTCCGCTTCATTGTAAACAGGTACATTTTACTTTAAATAACTCTTCTCAGGACACACTTTGTGCTATGGACTTTCCCTTATCTTCATCAAGTCCACTTCTCATCTATTTTCATCCTAATCTCTATACCAGGGCACAACCTCTGGTTTCCTGATGATTTTGGAAAATGGTCACTAAAGCTAGATATTTGAGGAATGAATATGAGTGAGGTTAATATGTGATATCTCTAAGGTAGATTATCTTGATCTCAACTGTTAATCATAGTTCACCTCAAGGGTATTTCAGATCCATGATCTCTTTTGGACTTTGGTTATTGATAGTAATTTCTTCCTTAGTCTTTCCCACTGTTTTCTGCCTATTAATAGGTCCTACTGTTAGGACTATGCTGGAAGCTATCTTACCAACATTTCAAATGCCAACAGGGTCAGAAATGGTGGACAGGTTTCAGTGAGTTGTGACAAACTAAGACAGACAAGCAAAAGAACTGGTGATCTACATCTAAAATAAAAGGCCAATGAAACTTTAGGAGTATCAGTGTAACCCTGTCTAATAGTGTTGGAAAAAAGTCCCTCTGATTAGAAAGCACACAAAACATACTGAGGAAGAGCTACCTCATTTACTCTCCATCAATAATTTCTCAACTGCTGTCAAGTTGATTCCAATTCACTGTCATCCTGTGTACAAGAGGAAGATACAGCTCTGGAAACAATGCTCAGGTTATTGTTGCTGTTATGTACCATCAAGTCAGAACCAAGCCATAGCTGATCCTCCTGCAGATTTTTGGAGTATGTAAATCCTACAGGAGGAGGATTGTCTATCTCTCATCCATGAAGCAGCTGGAGCACTGGAACTATCAGCCTTTGGGTTGCTGTTCAACTTCTTATCCAGTAGTACCATCATTCTCAAGTTCTTCCATTATCTCATATGCTTTCCCTTTTCCTTTGGCTCAGATCTGTCATTCTTAGGATTAATATGCTAAAAGTCAACTTTATGGCACCTAACAACACAGCTTTGCTTATTTGGTTTCAAGAACTTTGCCTAGCTCCTATACTTTCACTTCTAGACTCTTCATTTTGAACCATGCTAGCCTATTAGTTACTGTTGATTGCTGTTGAGTCAAACAAAAGGTCTGAAACCTTTCTATAACTATTGACATTTACCGAAGTTCAAAGAGTTTCTGGAGGCATTTTTCTTTAGGAAGTGGATGTCACTCCTGCTTCCAAAATTAGTTACTACTACTTGTATCCCAAGTCTTCCATATGTCTCAAATATTTCATTTGTCTGTTTCACTGTTCCTTTATTTTTTACTTCCTTTATGTCTTAAAGAATGTATAGCCAAGGTGCTCCTTACAGGCAAAGGTGAGAAAGCTTCATATCATATATGAATAATAACATTGAGCATGTTTTTAGGAAAGGCTATTCCCTGTAGGTGGGCAGCATGCTTGGAAAGGTGGAAGGGTGACTGAAAAGACCAAGACCTTCAACCAGATGGATTGACAGTGACTGCTGCAATGGAATAGAGCTTGTCAGAAATGGTGAGGATAGCACAGGACAGGATAGGTCTCAGATCTGTTTTTCATAGGGTAGCTATGAATAGTACCTTACTAGATGGTACCTAACAACAACAATGCTAGATACTTTTGTTGTTGTTGTTGTTAAGTGCCCTTGAGTTGAGTAAGACTCATAGAGACCATATGAACAAAAGACCTAAACCTTATTCTTTAACTATCATTGTTTCTTTATGTTCATAGAGTTTCTAGAGTTGTATGGTTTAGGAAGTGGATACCACTCCTGCTTCCAAATATGAATCATTCAGGAAGTTCCACCAAAGTCTGTCTATGATGGGTAACCATCATGGCGTTTTACTCACCTATGGCACAGCATTCAGCATCGGAGCAACTCCGAGTTACTTCAGTACAGCAAATAGACAGACAACTGTTGTATCACTTAGAAGAATGTTCATTTCAAAATCAGTTAACACTAGGTCCAAGGCCTCTACCATCTTTTAAATACAAAGCATGACCACCAGGTGTTGACTGAAATGCAGAGATACTATCTTCAGATCAAGTTTAAATCAATGTCTCGAAGAAAACAAGCTACTGTACACACTACACAAATGCAAAACAAGATGTTACCACCAAAGGCTGAAACAGTAGCAATGGATTTTCTAAAAACAGAAAGTCTGATGGAACTTTCTGACACAGAATTT
>NW_006399985.1:4137355-4141387 GCF_000299155.1 Elephantulus edwardii | reverse complement strand
TGGGGGCATGACAGAAAAAACTGGATAAATTATGTATATTGTATTGAAACAGATGAGGGAAAGAATAGATTAGAAGTGATATATAATTGAGTATTATGGTTAGCACAGGAATCCAGAATTAAGGTTGCACAGAGAAGTGTACTCGGGGTGGGGGTGGGGGGAAGGGACGTGGGAATTGCATACTAATGAAGGCATTTTTTTCCTTTCTTTTTTCTCTCTTCGGAGGGGGAAGCGAGCTGGTGGGGACGGGTGGGAAGGGAGAAAATTGCGGCAATGAATGAATGGAAATCCAAAACCTCTTTAAAAAATAAAATAATATAAAAAATTATAAAAATTGAAAAACAAAACCATCTTTCAGATTCCAACCACTTCATACATTAGACTCTAAACTGCAGACTTAGTCTGTCACTACCATCTTTAAGATACTAGGCATGCCTACCAGATGCTTGTTGACTCTAAACCAAGAGACTTCTAGCTCACAGCTCATTAAGTACTTTTAGTATATTATTTTAATCTTGTCATCATTTTAAATATGTATTTTTAAAATACTTTCTTAGTAGTTCTTATAGGAATCAAAATTTAAACTTTAATTTACAACAATCTTGTTTAAATTGATGTTATTTTTAGTTAAATGGTATTCATAATCTTTACTCAAAATTATCCTTACTCATTTCCCTTTCCTTTGTGTTGTGATTGTTACACAGCAAGAGTTCTATAGGGATTATAATTAATGCAAAAAAGTAGAAAGTGTATTAACTAAATGGAAAACCAGTTGGAAGCTCTCAAATCACAATTACTTGGTTTTTTAAATTAGGTAGAGGAGTGAAATTGCTATAAATGAAAAGTATGCTTATATTTTATATTTACCATATTATTTTTGTTTTCAGATGTCATTGAGTCAAATATGACTTATAGCAGCCCAGTGAACAATATATGTGACCCTTGTCTTATCCTGTACAATTCTTATCAACCCTAATGCACAAGAGCCCATTTCTATTATCTATGTCAACCCTCCCAGTTAAGGATCTTCATCTCCTTCACTTGTTCTCCACTTTTCCATGAATGATGTTCCTTTCCAAGGAATGGCCTCTCTAACAACATATTCAAAATATGTGAGATGAATCTTCATCATCTTTGTTTCCAAACAACACTCTGTTGCTCTTTCTCCAAGACACATATATTTATTCTTTTCACAATATCTGGGGTAGTCAGCACTCTTTTCCAACATCTTTTGTTGAGGAATGTTAAATCACATGAACTGTAGGCTTTAAACTGACATCATTGCTCTTCAGGGCTTTGGAAGAGGCCCCTGACAGCTGACTTTTCCAATGTTTTCTCTTGATCTCTTCAGTTATTGAGAAACAGTTTGAAAACTAAGACGTGCATAATTCTGGCCACAGTCTTTTCAATTACTTACTATGCATCTGCAAGCTAGGCAATGAGTAAGTAAGTATGACAAAAGAAGAATTGGTGCTTTTGAGTTGTGTTGGAGAGGAGCACTGAATATCCCATGGACTGGCAAAATAACCAACAGATATGCCTTGGAAAAAATGCAATCAGAATGCTCCTTGAAGGCAAGGATGGTTCATCTCACATACTCTGTGCATGTTGCTTGGAGAGGCTAGTCATTTGAAAAGGATATCATGCTTGGAAAGGTGGAAGGAAGGTCAGAGAGAGAGAGGAAGGCCCTCAGTAAGTGGATTGACACAGTATAACAATGCAGCCCAGCAAGAATCTTGCCTAATTGTAGTCCCCTTTCCCAAACTCCATTGTCTTCCTTTGTCAGCAGAGTGGTGGGAGACCAGGTGCTCCACTTAAGCAGTTTGTGTCCTTAAGGGTTTCAAATCAGCTCTTTTTCTCTCAGCTTAGAGTCCCAGCTGAGAATGCATTATTGTCCCATTTTTTTTTGTTGTTTTTTTTTTTTAAATAGCTTTGCTTATTATGGATCTCTTTGCTTGCCTTTCCATTCCCTTGAAGAATGAATGTGGGGGCCTTGGTGCTGGAGTTGCGGTGTAAGGAGATTGTACTTGAAGTTGTAGAGGGTGTACCAACATGTCCCGTGGATCCAGCGTCGGTTTTGACTGCCACATTACTTTTATTCACCCGAGGGCCGCCTCTACCATGTAGAATATGCTTTTAAGGCAATTAACCAGGGTGGCCTTACATCAGTAGCTGTCAGTGGAAAAGACTGTGCAGTAATTGTCACACAGAAGAAAGTACCTGACAAGTTATTGGATTCCAGCACAGTGACCCACTTATTCAAGATAATAGAAAACATTGGCTGTGTGATGACAGCTGACAGCAGATCCCAAGCACAGAGGGCTCGTTATGAAGCGGCTAATTGGAAATATAAGTATGGCTATGAGATTCCTGCGGATATGTTATGTAAAAGAATTGCAGATATTTCTCAGTCTACACACAGAATGCTGAAATGAGGCCTCTTGGTTGTTGTATGATCTTAACTGGTATAGATGAAGAGCAAGGCGCTCAGGTGTACAAGTGTGATTGTGCAGGTTACTACTGTAGGTTTAAAGCCACTGCAGCAGGAGCTAAACAAGTCAACCAGCTCCCTTGAAAAAAAAGTAAAGAAGAAATTTGATTGGTAGTTTGAACAGACAGTTGAAACTGCAATCACATGTCTGTCTACTGTGCTATCAATTGACTTCAAACCTTCAGAAATTGAAGTTGGAGTAGTTACAGTTGAAAATCCCTAGTTCAGGATTCTTTCAGAAGCAGAGATTGACTCCCACCTTGTTGCTCTAGCAGAGACCAAACATTATCATGAGTTTCTCAAACCCATGATGCCACTTGCCTGTGTGTTTGGTAAAAAAGACCAACATTATGGAGGCTCCTGAATTAAGAAAGAAACCTCTCCCACTCCTCCTACCCACGAAGTGGTTAGGACTCTATATAAATAAAAACAATGGTTTTTTTGGGGAAAAAAAGGACCACACACACACACACACACACACACACACACACACACACACACAAAGAGTGAATGTGGCATATTATTAAGATTGGATTGAACTTGTAAAATGCTCTTGGCAGGATTGCCATTTTCACTATGTTGAGTCTTCCTATTCATCAACAGGGAGTTTTATATGTTAAATTATTTGATCACTGCAAATACCATTTTTTTTACTGTAAATACTTTTTAATATGCAGACTTCCTCCCCATGCTTTCTTTCATTGACATGTTTCATTCAATCATTCCCATATATTGTGCTTTATAAAATCAATCACCATTGAACTCTGCCCATCAGTACTCTGTCTTTTCAGATCACTCACAATAGCACTGCTCTTCATGAGAGACTAGAAAATGTCTTTTTATTATGAACGCATAACCATTTCTGTTCATTTTTTTTATTCTTGGCATAGTATATCATATGATTTTCAAATGTAAAATGGCCAATTCCAGTCTATCTCAGCTCACTAATGCCTGACATATCGATTTTCATATATTCCATTTTATTTTTTACATCTTCCAGATTTCCTATAGTTATATTTTGTACATGTTGTGCTCCAATTCCTAATAAATATTTGAAACTGTTTCTTCTCATTTTTGAATGGCTTCCCATCTGGGCTCTGCCTTTAATACTAGAGCTGACCATGTTCTTCGGTTGTTCATAGGATTTTTGAAGTTTTTCCTTCAGAAGATGCTGGTCAAACTCTTCTCAAGGTTAGCCAATATTTGTTGTGATGATGTTCTTTTTTTAGATATTTTATTAACAATTTTTTAATGTAACATACACATATATAAATATTTTACAGCATGTATTTTAACTTTCCCCCATTCATTAATTGTTAAACATTTACCTTCCTGCTCATCACTCCCCACAGTTCTTTTTTTCTCTTTGAGAAAATAATTCTTTCATTGTTATACAATTCCCCCAAAGTCCACAGTTCACTTTATTATGCATTTCTATGTAATTTTGTCATGAAAATAATACCTAATCCTATGTTCATTCCATTTAAACAGTTCTCTCTCTCATCTGTTTCAATGCAGTGTTGTTGTTGTTGTTATGTGCC
>NW_006399985.1:4125227-4129995 GCF_000299155.1 Elephantulus edwardii | reverse complement strand
CACCCTCCACCAGGATAACCCTTCACATCTGCCAAGTCCCTTCAGAAAATATCTTCCATTGTCCAACCCATGATCTGACAACTTGTATCTTAAGCTTTCTTGGCTTCTGTGATTCCAAACACGTCAACTGCTGACATTTTTTCCCCTTTGACCAGTGTCTCTTAAGTTTAGTTGTACTGTCTCCAAGGGAAGGTGACGCGTCCTGTAGAACTCCTGTGTAGATTATGTTTTCCTTTCTGCCGGTTTTTCTAGGTACCTTTGAAAGATGTCTGTTCGTTATTGTCTGAGGTGACTTCCCTCTGTGTGCCACTTCCAAACTTCCCTTCCACCCAGGAGCACGTTCTTGCTGTCCCCAAGGGCTTCTTGTCCCCAAGGGCCTCTTCCCGCCGGTTTTTCCTGTGTATCTTTGAAAGATGCCTCTTCGTTAACCTCATTTCTTAGGTTGTCCACAACTCTGATGTCAGTACCATTTTACAGCAGTGGTACTATACAGTATAGGTCCTTTTGTGACTGAGATATTTCCCTCAGCATTATGTCCTCTAGAGTCACATATTTTGCATTGTATTTCATGAGTTCTTTGCTTTTCAATGCAGCATAATATTCCATTTTGTGAATATACCACAGCTGCTCTATTCATTTGTTTGTTGATGGGCACTTGGATTGTTTCCACCTCTTTTCTATTGTGAACAAAGTTGCAATTAACATGGGTGTGCAGATATCTGCTATGGTGGCAGCTCTGAATTCTTTAGGGAATATTCCCAGTTGGAATTGCTGGGTCAGATGATATTTCTATTTCCAACTTTTTGAGAAAGTGCCATACTGCCTTCCATAGTGGTTACCTTATTTTACACTCACACCAACAGTGAATAAAGGTTCCAGTTTCTTCACAACCTTGACAGCATTTGCTGCTGGCTGCTCTGCTGAATTTTGCTATCCCTACTAGGGTAAGATGATATCTCATAGTTATTTTTATTTGCATATCTCTTAGAGGTAGGGATTTTAAACATTCCTTCATGTATTTGTTTGCCATCTGAATGTCTTCTTTGGTGAAGTGTCTGTTTGTATCTTAGGCCCATTTTTCAATTGGGTTGCTTTACTTCAGGAAAAGAGGCATTGTTAGAGAGGAGGATTGGCCATCCACTTCAGAAATAATAGGCCTTCAAAAACTCTGTTAAAATCTCATTTGTTGTAATACACATAATCAAATGTCTTTGCATGGCCAATGAAAAACAGAGAGACATCTTCTAGTCCTCTCCACTTTCAGCTATGTCTATCTGACATTGGTGAGAATGTCCTTAATGCCCTGGACTCTTTTAAACCTAGTTTATACTTCTGGTAGTTCTCTATTGGTGTACTTTTCCAGTAATTTTTGGATGATCTTCAGCAAGGTTTTTCTTATGTATGACACTAGTGATATTCATTAATTTCTGCTGTCTGTAAGATCTTTTTTTTTTTTTTTTGAATGGAAATAAATATGGATCTCTTTGAGCCGGTTGGTCAGATGATTGTCCTCCAGATTTCTTGACAGAGCCTAGTGAGCACTTCCAGAGTTGCATTTGCTTGTTGAAATATGTCAATTAGTATACCATCAATTCCTGGGGACTTATTCTTTGCTTATTCCTTCCCAGCAGCTTTAACTTCCTCCATCATCATTGCCTCCTTTTTTTTCCTTTTATAATGAAATATTTACAAAATGTGAATACATTGTTTTTCACATACCACTATGATCAACACCCCATTCCCTCACCTTTCCTCTGCTTCCACTCTCCCCCCACTTGGAGCCTCATACTCATTCTATAATAATGGTTTTATATGTTCTGAATTAGTTCACTCAGCATAATGCTCTGTAGTGCCTCCGACTCCCAAGTTAGGTAGTAAAATATAAAATCATTGTTCCTGCGTGCATAGTATTACATTGTATGAATGTACCATAACTTATCAATCCACTAGTTTGTGCTTGGACATCTGGAATGTTTCCATGTTCTTGCGATGGTGAATAATGCTGCTATGAACATTAGTGTACATGTCTCTGCTTGAGCCTCAGTTCTCATTTTCTTGGGGTATATTCCCAGCAATGGAATAGCGAGGTCATATGGAATTTTTATGTTCAGCTTTTTGAGGAAGTGCCAAACTGCCTTCCAGTGTGGTTGTACCATTGCATAATCCCACCAACCACGTAAAAGAGTTCTTAACTCACCACATCTTCTCCAACATTTATTACTTGCTGTCCTGTTAGACTTTGCCACTGCTACTGTAGTGAGATGGTGTCTCATAGTGGGTTTGATTTGCATCTCTCTTACTGACAGTGATTTGGAGCATTTCTTCATATGTCTGCTGGCCATTTGAATACCTTCCTCTGTGAAAATTCTTTCCATGTCTTTTGCCCATTTGGTAATTGTGTTATCAGACTTTTTCTTGTAGAGGTCCAGGAGTATTCTATAAACTTTCTTTATGAGACTCTTGTGTGAGATGGTATTGCCAAATGTTTGTTCCTGTTGGTAGGTTTTCTTTTTACCCTGTTGGGAAAATTTTAGATGCGCACAGGGATTTAATCTTTAGGAGGTCTCATTCATTAATTTTATCTTCTTCAGATTGTGCATTTCTAGCTATATTTGAAAATCTCTTTATACCGTAGACCAAGCCTTCTAAGCTTGATCCCAGTTTGTCTCTGATAAACTTTACAGTTTTGAAATTTACACTCAGGTGTCTTATTCACTTTGAGGTGGTTTTTGTGTACGGTGTGAGATGTGCCTCCTATTTCTGCTTTCTGCAGGTAGCAGTCCAGTTTTGCCAGCACAATTTCTTGAAGAAGTTCTCATTTCCCCATTTGATAAGTTTTATTTCCTTGTCAAATATCAGCTGACCATAGATTGTTGTTGTTTTGTTGTTGTTATGTGCCATTGAGTTGCCTGCAACTCACAGGGACCCTAGGTACAACAGCCTTAAACCCTGCACTATCCTGTGCCAATCTTATTGTCTCTGATACTCCTACCCCTATTACCCCAGTCACTGAGTCAGTTCATCTCATTGAGGGTCATCCTCTCTTGCTCTGTCTCCCCACTCTCCCAAGCATGATGCCCCTCTCCAAGCACTGATCCCGCCTTGCAACTTGTTCAAAGTGTTAAGTTAGCAGACTTAAGAAAGGAATCAGAAAGAATGAGAGAAAGCTTAACACAGATTTATTAAATGAGAGGGGAATAGGGGAGCTAGGGTGAGGTTCCTCATTCTGAAGACTTGTCCTCTAGGCATGCATCCAAAATATGTGAGATGGAGTTACAAAATCTTTGCCTCCAAAAAGTAGATTTTCACTCTCCAGGACCAAACTGTTCTCTTGATAGTCCATGGCATTTTCAATACTCTTCTCCAGCACCACAACCCAAAGTCATAAATTCTTCTTCTCTCCATCCTAATCACTATCCAACTCTCTTGTGCATAGCAAATCACTGCAAAGATTATGCTCCAAGCCACGTGCACCTTACCCTCTAGACTGATATTATTGATCTTCAGTACTTTGGAAAGGTCCCTGACAGCAATGTTCCAAAGAGCAATTTATCCTTCACAATCACTTCGACCATCTCACCCCAGGTAAATTCTTCTCCCCCCAGAATTCTAACAGGATTTGCTGACAGAAGATTCAAGCAACAAAAACCTAGAACCAAATTAGCAACACCAGTATGCCAGATACAGAGGAGATCTCCCCCTTATCAGGGAAATGACCCCCACTGTGACAACAGTGTGCAGCAAATGGAAAAGCTGAGACACCAAGTCACAAGAAGACAGTTCCGGAGCAGAATCTCAGAGACAAGGAGTCCCAAGATACAAGAAAAATGTTGAAGATAGTTTTAAGAAAAAAACAGTAGAGGAAGACATAGGTGGAAAACTATTTAGGTAATTTCACTAACTTCCCTTTCATTTCCTTGTTTTGGCTCACCTGTCAAACAGTCTCAGAAACAAACTGCTCTATATACCTGCTTTCAATCTTGCTACATGTGATCAAGTGGGAGATTTGTTTTCTACACAAACATCCAGATAATCACTATTTTTTCATGCAACTTTTGTTCCTTTATCACCAACGTATTAAGTTATTGTTGTTGAGAACCATTAGTCAGAGCCCACCCATAGCTGGTCCTCCACTATACATCAGCACTACAGGACACATCACCTTCCCTTCGAAGACATTACCACTAAACTTAAGAGACACTGGTCTCAGCATAAGAAATTGTCAGCAGAATCACAGAAGCCAAGAAAGCTTCAGATACAAGCTGTCAGATCAAGGGTGGGACAATGGAAGATAAATGCTAAAGGGATTCCGAAGAAGTGAAGGGGTATCCTCCTGAAGGGTGGAGCTGGGAAATAAGTGGGTCCAGACACTGGGTCAAGGGCAGGGACAACACTGTAACTAATGGTTAACTCCACAATGAGGGACTTATCATTCACTGTTCTATAAATTGCTTGTCTGTCAGATACTCCTCTAAATCTGAACATTCAGATTAAGACAGACTAGGAAGAAGGATTGGCCATTCACTTCTGAAATAGAAGGCCTCTGAAAACCCTATGTAACAGAAAACACGTAGACTAACAGGGAGGGAAACTGAGGTAGAACTTTCAAGTATGGAAATACAAAGGAAGAGGAACAGTTGTAAGCAGACACTAGTGATTGAAACATGGAATGTAAGAACCATAAATGTAGGAAAATTAGATATTGTTAAGGAAGAAATGTTGTTGTTGTTGTTATGCGCCATCGAGTCGTTTGCGACTCATAGCGACC
>NW_006399985.1:4122687-4124862 GCF_000299155.1 Elephantulus edwardii | reverse complement strand
ATAACAAGTGATTGCAAAGACCATGGCCTGTATCAGGCGCACCTTAGTCTCCAGAGAGACACCGTTGCTCTTGAGTACTTTAGAGAGGTCCCTAACTGCAGACTTTCCCATTGCAATACTTTTTTTTATTTCCTGAAGAAATGGAATGCATAAATATTGTCATACTAGGCACTGGTGAGTTGGTGAGATGAGATGGACTGGCATGGGACATTTTGGGTCAGATGATCATATGATGTATTACTCCGGAGATGAAAAGGCAAGAAAAAAATGGGGTAACTTTCATAGTTAAAAAAGTAATTTCTAGATTCATTGTGAGTGACAGGATTATATCCATACGCTTACAAGGAAGTCCAGTGAATACCACTATCATTCAGATATATGCACCAACAACAAAAGGAGAAGAAATAGATTCTTTCTACCAACTTTTACAGTCAGAGATCGATCGAACATGTAATCAAGATGCATTGATAATAATGGGTGACTGGAATGCAAAAGTTGGGAACAGAGAAGAAGAATCAGTAGTTGGGAAACATGGACTTGGAGACAGAAATGAAGCTGGAGACAGAATGACTGTATTTTGCATGACCAATGACTTATTCATTGCAAATATGTTTTATAAGAAACATAAACGCTCAACTAAGGAATTTCAGATTTTATAAAATAGGTATACCTCTTTGATCGTACATTACTTTATTGTGCTTTGTAATATTTTACAAATTGAAGGTTTGTGGTAACCCTGAATTAACCAAGTCTATAGGGTCCATTTTTCCAGCAGCCTGTGCTCACTTTCAGTTTCTGTTTTTTATTTTAGTTCTTCTTACAATAAATATTGTAGACTTTTTGATAATGCTATTTCACACTTAAATAAACTACAGTTGAGTATAAAAATAACTTTTATATGCATTGGGAATAAAACAGATATTGTGTATCTAAGTTAATTAAGCTTTTAACTCTGTCATGGTAGTCTGGAACCAAGCTACCACTATCTCTGAGGTATGACTGTGTGAGTTACTAGAATTCATCTATAGTTTTGGATGCATTAATGGATTAAAACTTTCCCTCTAGAAAATAAAAAGAGAAACATAAATGCAGGTTATACACATGGTTTTCATCTGATGGTATGCATAGGAATCAGATTGATTACATCTGTAGAAAGAACCGATGGAGAAGCTCACTATTAGCTGTGAAAACTAGGTCAGGAGCTGATTGTGCAACAGACGAACAACTACTCATATGCAAGTTCAAGCTGAAGCTGAGGAAAATTAAACCGAATTGATGGGAACCAAAATATGACTTTGAGTTCATCCCACCTGAATTTCAGAACCATCTCACGAACAGGTTTGAGGCCTTTAATACTAATGAGCAAAGACCTAATGAGTTGTGGAGGGATGTCAAATGTATCATCCAGGAAGAATGCAAAGGGTCATTACAAAGACAGAAGAGAAGAAAAAAAAAGACCAAAATAGATGTCAGAAGAAACTCTGAAGATTGCACTGGAGTGCAGAGAAACTAAAGCCCAAGGAAGAATTCAAGATACTAAAGAGCTGAGTAGAAGATTCCAAAGGGCAGCATGGGATGGATGACAAAGCAAAGTATTACAAGGAAATGTGCAAGGAGCTGGAGTCAGAAAATCCAAAGGGTCAAACTCATTCAGCATTTCTTAAGCTCAAGGATCAAAAGAACAAATTCAAGCCTCGAGTTGCTATAATCAAGGATACTTTAGGCAGAATATTAAATTATCCAGGAAGTATTAAAAGAAGATGGAAAGAATATACTGAATCACTATATCAAAAAGAACTGGCAGACACAGAAGTATTTAATGAAATAACATATGAGCAAGAGCCTACGGTGATTAAGGAAGAAGTACAAGCTGCTTTGAAGGAAATAGCAAAAAATAAGGCCCCAGGAATAGATGGTATACCAATTGGCGCATTTCAGCTAACGGATGCTGCCCTGGATGTGCTCACCAAGTTGTGCCAAGAAATCTGGAGAACAACCACATGGTCAACTGACGGGAAGAGATCTATATTTGTTCCCATCCCAAAGAAGGGCGACCCAATAGAGTGTGGAAACTACAGAACAATCTCATTGATTTCACATGCAAGCAAGATTCTACTGAAGATTATCCAAAAACGATTAGAACAGCACATCAGCAGAGAACTGCCAGAAGTCCAG
>NW_006399985.1:4113125-4122172 GCF_000299155.1 Elephantulus edwardii | reverse complement strand
AATGTCAAGAAGACAAAGATTCTCACCACTGGACCAATTGGCGGCATCAGGATGGATGGCAAAGAGATTGAGGTTGTTCACAGCTTCAGTTTGCTCAGCTCCATGGTCAACACTCAGCACCAGTAGCCATAAAATTTAAAAATGTATTGTGATGGGGAAGTCTGCTGTTAGGGACCTCTCCAAAGTACTGAAGAGCAATGGTGTCACTCTGGATACTAGTGTACGTCTGATACAGGTCATGGTCTTTGCTATCATTTGTTATGCATCAAAGAGTTGGACAATGACTAGGAATGATAGGAGAATTACTGCCTTTGAGTTGTGGTGCTGGAAAAAAGTATTCAATGTACCATGGACTGCCAAGAAAACAGATTCATCCTAGAGAGGGTTAAACCAGGCTACTCTTTGGAGGCAAGGATTCTGGGGTTTCGTCTGATATACTTTGGACATGTTGTAAGAAGAGACCAGTCCTTAGAGAAAGATATCATGCTGGGGAGGGTGGAGGGACGACGCAGGAGGGGAAGACCCTCTATGAGATGGATTGATTCAGTGACTGGGGTAATCAGGATGGGTGTGTCAGAAGCAGTGTGATTGGCGCAGGATAGAGCAGGGTTTAGGGCTGTTGTATGTAGGATCTCTATGAGTCACAAGGGACTTGATGGCACACAACAACAACAACAACAATCATATCAGAGCAGATTGCCATCCTTCTCCTGTGGAGCAACTGGTGGATTTGAACTGCATGCCTTCAGGAATGCAGTACAGTTTCTTACCACTAAGCCACCAAAGCACCCAGAAGTATTAAGTAGGTATTCAAATTATAGAAATAGTAAAAGATATGCTCTCAATTTTAGTATATCTTTAAAAGAACTTAAACTAGTGTAAAAAATAATTCACAAAAAGATATCAATAAATATATTCATTTCATTTTGAGGGCTAAACTATGCACGTACATATGTGTATGTGAGTATGAGTGTATAAATATCTATGTATATATTTGTACATGTAAGTGTATATGTTGTTGTTGTTGCCTTTGAGTTGAGCATGACTCATAGCAACCCTATGAACAAAAGGCTTGAAGCCCCTCTACAACTATCGACATTTATCAAAGTTCACAGCATTTCTGGAGGCATGTTATTCAGGAAGTGGATGCCACTCTTGCTTCCAAAGAGTGTGTGTGTGTGTGTGTGTGTGTGTGTGTGTGTGTGTGTGTATAGATAGATACATAGGTAGATAGATTCATGTAGATAGAGATAGAGATAGGGAGATATAGAGATATATGGAGATATATGTTGTTGGTAAGTGCTTTGGAGTCTCAGGCAACTCATAGTGACCCTATGAAGGAGAGTCCTCAACGCTTGTGTGTCTTTTATCTTTTCTCCAGGTTCATAGGGTTTCCAGAGGCAAGCTATTAAGGAAGTGGATGCCACTCCTGCTTCCAAGCTTGTCCTCACACTGTCAGCATTGGGTAACAAATAATTAATGCGTTTGACACGCCAGAGTCACAGTGTTCAGCCTCACAGCAACCACAAGTTACCGCTGTATGGCAAGGGGACACACCAGGGCTATACGAGCTAAAGGAATGCTTGAACAAAAACATTGAAAGACAGGCCCGAGGGTCACAGATTAGAGACAGAGATACAGATACAGATAGAGACAGAGACGGATAGATATATGGATATAAATATATATATATGGATATGTACACACACACGCACACACAGGGTAGATCTGGTGGTCTAGTGGTAAGGAGCTACTCTGCAATCCTGAAGGCCCGTGGTGCAAATCCATCTGCTATTCCAAGGGAGAAGGATGGACAGCCTCCTTCCATTTGATTAACTGCCTCTGAAAACTCACTGGAGGATCAGCTATGGGTTGATTCTGACTTGATGGAAAATGTGTGTGTGTGTGTGTGTGCGCGCGTGCGCGCACATGGGTAGGGAGATTTTATGTATATATATATATTTGAGAAAAATGAGATCCACAAAACATTCAATTGTCCTTTTATGAAATCTATACATACTATAGCTAATGTTAGATGGATCTTGGCAGAAAGCAGAGAATACCAGAATGTCTATCTGTGCTTCATTGACTATGCAAAGGCTTTTGACTGTGTGGATCACAGCAAGCTATGGCTGACTCTGAGAAGAATGGGAATTCCAGAACATTTGATTGTGCTAATGTGAAACCTATACTTGGACCAAAAGGCAGTCGTCAAAACAGAGCAGGGAGACACTACATGGTTGAAAATCAAGAAGGGGGTCTGTCAGGGATGTATTTTGTCTCCATACCTTTTCAATCTGTATGCAGAACAGATCATCAGAGACACTGGCCTATACGAGGAGGAATATGGCATCAGGATTGGTGAAAGAGTCATCAACAACCTGTGTTATGCAGATGATACAACCCTGCTTGCTGAAACTGAGGAGGACCTGACGTGCTTGCTACAGAAGGTCAACAACTGTAGTCTTCAATATGGATTGGAGCTCAATATGAAGAAAACAAACATTCTCACCATTGGGCCAATTGGCAGCATCAGTATGGATGGTGAAGAGATTGAGATAGTTAACAGTTTTCGTTTACTTGCTTCCACAGACAACACTCTTGGTAACAGGATCCAGGAAATCTGGAGATGAATTGCATTGGGAAAGTCGGCTGTGAGGACCTCTCAAGAGTACTGAAGAGCAATGATGTCAGGCTGGAGACTAAGGTGCACCCGATCCAGGTTATAGTCTTTGCAATTATGTGCTATGCTTCGGAGAGTTGAACAGTGAATAGGGATGATAGAACAAGAATTGATGCCTTTGAGCTGTGGTGCTGGAGAGAGTGTTGAATATACCATGGACTGCTAGGAGAACAAACAGGTTTGTCCTGGAGAGGGTGGAGCTGGAATGCTCCTTGGCGTCAAAGATTCTAAAGCTTTGTGTGACACACTTTGGGAATGTTGCAAGGAGGGACTGGTCCTTGGAGAGGGACATCATGTTTGGGAGAGTGGAGGGACGGCGCAGGGGAGGAAGACCCTCAATGAGATAGATCATTTCTGTGAGTGGAATGGTGGGAATGAGTGTGTTTGAGCCGGCTAGGTTGGCACAGGATAGAACAGCGTTTAGAGCTCTTGTACATAGGGTTACTATGAGTCGCCAACGACTCGATGGCACATAACAACAACAACAACAACAACAACATACATACATACATAGACCAAAAATCAGTTGTTCAAACAAAATAAGGGAACATTCCATGGCTTAAAATTAGGAAAGACATGAGTCAGGGTTGTTTCTTCTCTTCATCCCTACTCAGTCCATATGTTGAAGGATACAATGCTCAGAAGAGTGGAAGTACAGTGCAGGAGAGGAAGACCCCAGATGAGAAGGATTAATACCGTAACTGGGTTAGTGGGGTTAAATGTGTGGAAGTTAGCGAGACTGGCTCAGATAAGGCAGGCCTCAGAGCTGTTGTAAGTCAATGGCACATGACAACAACAAGACACTGAACAAATCATTCAGGAAGCTGATATTTAAAGAAGAATTTGACTTCAGTATTGGATGAAGACTCATCAACAGTCTGCATTGTGCAGATAATACAACTCTTGTATACACAAGATGAAGAGGACGTAGAGCACTTATTGCAGAAGATCAAAGACTACAGCCTTCACTATGGATTTGCTATTGTTGCTGTGTGCTGTCAAGTCGCCTTTGGTGTATAACGACCCTATGTATAGCAGCTCTGAACCCCACCCTGTCCTGAGCCAGTCTAATTTTGACACGCCAACCCTTACTTTCCCAGGTACTATATCAATCGATCTCAACTAGTTCTTCCTCTCCTACACTGTCCATCCACCCTTTTGAGCATGATATCCTTCTCTAAGGACAAGTCCCTCTGGGCCACATGCTTACAGTATGAGACAGTTTCAAAATCCTAGCCTCCAAGGAGAAACTTGGTTTCACCTTTTGCAAGACAAATTGTTTGTTTTCTTACCAGTCCATGGTATGCTCAAGACTCTTCTCCAGCACCATATTTGGAAGGCACTGATTCTTCTTCTGTCATCCTTAGTCACTGTCCAGCCCTCTGATGTAGAAGAAGTAACTACAAAGACCATGTCGTGGATTAGGCACACCTTAGTCTCTGGACTGACATCGTTGCTTCTCAGTACTCTGGAGAGGTCCCTGACACTAGATTTCCCTGATGCAAATTGTCTTTTCATTTCCTGGTGCTGATGTGTGTTCGTTGTGGAGCCGAGAACGCTGAAATTGTTAACAACATCAATCTCTTCTCCATCTATCATGGTGCTGCCAATTGGCCCAGTGGTGAGAATCTTTGTCTTCTTGATGTTGAGCTTCAATCCATGTTGATGACTATCGTCCTTGACCTTCTCTGCAGCAAAAGCTTCAGGTCTTCTTCAGTTTCAGCAGGCAAGGTTATGTTATTTGCATAATTTAGGTTGTTGATGAGTCTACCTCCAATCCTGATGTCGCATTCCTCTTCATAAATCTCTGCTTCCAGAATGACCTGTTTTGCATATGTACTCCTTTCCTGACTTTGTTTCCCTGCTCTGTTCTGAGGACTCTTTCCTGGTCCAAGTATAGATTTCACCTAAGCACAATCACATGTTCTGAGATTCCCATTTTCCTCAAAGTCAGCCAAAATTTATTGTGATCCACACAATAAAATGCCTTTGCATTGTCAGTATAACAGATATATATACCTTTCGTTCTCTGCTTTCTGCCAAGATCCATCTGATATTGGCAATAACGTCTCTAGTGCCATGACTACTTCTAAGCCCAGCTTCCATTTCTTTTCGTTATCTTTCAGTGAACTGTTCCAGTCATTTCTGGATAATCTTCAGCAGGATTTTGCTAGTGTGTAATATTAGTGACATTGTTCACTATGGATTACATGGATTAATACATAACATCATAATAAACAGAGAAATTCTTGAAATTGTCAAATTATATTTTAAATCATACTCAAGTTTACAACACTCAAGAAATTGAAATATGTGTTGCACTGAAGAAACGTACTGCCAAGGACCTCTCCAAATGTTCAATAACAAGGATGTTTATTTAAAGAGTAAGGTACACTTGACATAAGCCATAATTGTTTCAATTGCTTCTTGTGCACCTGAGAGGGGGACAACAAATAAGGATGACAGAGAAGGAGTGATGCCTTTATGTTGTGATGTGGGAGAAGAGTACTGAACATCTCCTAGGCTACCACAAGAACAGAGAAGTCTTCTGGAGGAAACATTACTACAGTGCTTGCATCTGCAAGGATAGTGAAACTTTAGGAAAGGATACACTGGAAAGTCCAATTAAGAGAGGAACACATTTAACAAGATGGAGTACAATAGCAACTTTAAAAATAGGCTTGAGTATATTAGGGATTGTAAGGCTAGGGCAAGGATCACATCTGTTCTTTACAGGGTCTCTATGAGTGGTAGCTGATTGTTACCTAACAACTAGGAGAACATGTGTAATAAGGATATACATAATGTGTGTGTTTACACAAGTCATTTTTTTTTTATTATTCCATTTAGCGTTAACATGGAGGGAAAAATAGGTCACAGAGAAACAACTTGTCCAAATTCCAAATTTACAAAGCTAGTGTTTTTCAAAAGGAGATTGAAGAGATTCAAACACATAACACTTTCATCCAATGTCCATGCTTTTTCCATGCTGACATGCTGTGTCTTGAACCAGTTATTTTATTGACTTGGCTGAAGAAGCCAATTTAAACTTCACTTCTCTACTCACATATTTTTCCCCCATATACTCTAGTGGTGTGAATTATTGAGAGTTTTGTATGTGGTGTCTGCGAATTAGCATCTATTTTATAAGTAGAATGGAAATTTTATGGCCACATTTCTTAACCATGGGGGGGAAACGACTCTTTTTATACGAAGCTCAAGGCTGTGGTGAGTAATCACAGGAAACCCGTCAACATTATGAAAACGCTTTTTTGTAAGTTGTGATTTTTCAAAAGACTCTCATAAAAAGAATCAGTCTTTTTAAACTTCATGTGGTGATGTCTCATCTTCATGACTCAGCAGGTTTTCATACAGCTCCCTAGGAATAAGACAGCTTTGGGGTGATTGCATCAGATCTTCAAATTCAGTCATCTTCTAAAGACATTATTTTAAAGTGCTTTATTTATGTTATTAAATGGATTTGAGAGGTCAAGTTTGACCTGAAATAAAAACACAGAACATGGGATATTTGTGTTTGTTTTCTCAAACTTTGTTAGAACTTTTTCTCCTTTTTAATTATTTCTACAATTTCCCAATTTTTGTGTGTCTCTTAGGACTTCTACTACAGCAAAATGAGGCATAAATTAATTCACATTAAAATGTGCATAGCTTTTATAGTAAAATATTCAGGAAGAATTTTCTCTTTTGAACTCAAAGAAGGATGCTTTTTTGGTGAAAGTATTGACATGGAGAATTATCTAACTGCAAGAATACCTTCTTTGATCTTCCTCCACAATCCCCACTATTCACATGATAGGTTTTTTTCTGTCTACAAGAGCAAATTGGAAGTAGAATTATGCAGAAAAATTGTTTCTTCATTGATAAAATTGAAAAAAAATCTTACAGCCTTCAGATTTGTTGCAACTCATGATGACTCTTGGCTGACTTTCCAACCTTGCACATTTTTACAAGAGGAGATTGATTGCCTATAATGGAAAAGGTCTTTCCAACAACTAAGTTATGGAAAAATACATAGACCAAGAAGCAGTTGCTACATAGGACAGGGAGTACAGCATAGTTTAAAATAAAAAATGGTTTGCTCCAGGGTTGTATGATTTCCCCACACCTATTCAGGAGAGGAAAGCCTTCTATGAGGTGGATTGATTCAGTGACTGGGATAATTGGGATGGGAGTGTCAGAGACAGTGCAACTGGCACAGGACAGAGCGGAGTTTAGGGCTGTTGTACACAGGGTCGCTATGAGTCGCAGGCGACTCGACGGCACATAACAACAACAACAACATTCAGTTTGTAGACTAAGCAAATCATTCACGAGATGGAGTGTATTCAAAGACGTATTGCATCAGAAAATAGGCTGTCAGTGACCTCTCCAAAGTTCTGAAGAGCAAGGATGTCAATTTAAAAACAAAAAGTGTTTCTGATCCAAGCTATGGCATTTTAAATTGCTTATTATGTATCTGAAAATTCACAACAAATAAATTAAAAAATGATATCATTGTGAAAATTCTATGTCTTTGGCCCAGTTTGTCATTGCAATATGAGCCTTTTTCTCATAGAGGTCTGCTAGTATTCCGTAAACTTTTGTTATGAGACCTTCATAACTTTTGTTATGAGATCATCTCAGGATAACATTGCTAAATGGGTTTTTTTTTCCCCCTAGTTGGTAGGTTTTCTTTTTACCCTGTTGAAAAAAGTTTTTGATGAGCACAAAGATTTAATCTTTACAAAGTTCCATTCATTAATTTTAACTCCTCCAGATTGTACATTTTTGGCTGTATTTGTCAGCCTCTTTCTACCATAAACTAGGCCTTCTATGGTTGGCCCCAGCTTGTCTCTTAAGAACTTTATAGTTTTGGACTTTACTTCCAGGTCTCTGATCCACCTCGAGTTGATTTTTGGGTATAGTGTAAGATGTGGATCCTGTTTCAGCTTTCTGCAGGTAGCAGTCCAGTTTTACCAGCACCATTTGTTGAAGAGGTTGTCATTTCTCCATTTGCTAGGTTTTATTTCTTTGTCAAGTATCAGTTGACCATAGATGATGTTGTTATTGATTGTTGTTGAGTCAAGTATGACTCATAAAGAGCCTCTGAACAAGTTGCCTGAAGCATTTCTATAACTATCGATGTTTATCAAAGATCAGAGAGTTTGCAGAGGTGTGTTATTCAGGAAGTAGCAGCCACTCCATTTCTGTGTTTTCGATTCTGTTCCATTGATCTATGTGCCTATCATTGTACTAGTACTATGCTGTTTTGGTTACTACTGCTGTGTAGGTTTATGATCAGAGAGTACTATGCCTCCCACTTCATTTTTAGTTTTTGGAAGTGCTTTACTTATTCAGGATCTCTTTCTTCTCTGAATAAATTTGACATTTTCACAGAAGAAGACTTTCAGATGGCCAACACAACAGACACATGAAGAAATGCTCAAAATCACTAGCAATAAGAGAGATGAAATAAAAATCACAATGAGATACCATCGCACCCCAGTGGCAGTGGTAAAATTTAACAGGGCTTCAAGGAGTGGAATCTACTTCCTAAACAACATGCCCCTGGAAACTCTATGGACTTTGATAAATGACAATAATTATAGAAAAGCTTTCGGTCTTTTGTTCATAGAGTCACTATAGTTGTGCTTGACTCAACAATAATTAACAATAACAACAACCAGTAAATAGAGAGGTTGTGGAGAGGTAGGAACTCTCATATACTATTAGTGGGATTATAAAATGGTAAAACCATTCTGGAAGACAGTTTGATGTTTCTTCAAAAAACTGAACATAGAAACTATTTATGACCCAGCTATTCCACTAATAGGAATATAACCTAAGGAGATTAGAACTAAGGCACAGAGATTTTTACACCAATGTTCATAGCAGCATTATTTACAATCGCAAGAATGTGGAAATAGCTCAATTGTCCCACCACCACTGAATAGATTGAGAAATTTTGGTACGTTCACACAATGGAATGCAGTACTCAGAAGCAAGAATTTTGGAAAACACGACATCATTGAGGACAGACTGGTGAACATTATGCTGAGTGGAATAACTCAGTCTCTAAGGACAAATACTGCATAAGACCAATATTGTAAAAATAAAATGATAACTTATAAGATATGTATGGTGACCCAATAGGGGAAGGGTGAGAATAGAGGGGTGAGGATGCGTAGGGGCAAAATCACAGGATTACAGGATTTGGTGGTTGGAGGCAAGGGGTACAAAGGGAATGAGAAGGATCCGTCAGGGACCTGAAAGACAGTGTAATAATGGGCATAATCTAATGATTATTAATTTTATAAAATATAAATATAAAATATAATCAAATAAATATAAATATAAAATGTTG
>NW_006399985.1:4096803-4111591 GCF_000299155.1 Elephantulus edwardii | reverse complement strand
CCCGAAGGCATGTGGTTCAAATTCATTAGATGCTCCACTGGAGAAGGAGAGATAATCTCCTCCCTGTGCCAGTCATATCCAGTTCAATGGAACATACACAAAAAAGAAAAAACAAAACATAATGAATGGAAATGATTGTATGAAACACAATGTGAGTGAAGAATAATGTAAAATTCAGTTTATACGAACTTTATAAATAAACCAACATAAAACATTTTTTAAAAGAAAATGATGTCTGTAAATTGTGTTAATGAAGAGTATTGAACACACACACACACAGAGGTGTGGCATCCACTTCCGAAATAGCTTGCCTCTAGAAACTCTGTGAACTTAGAGAAACAATGAAAATGACACACACATTAAAGTCTTTCATTCCTAAGGTCGCTATGAGTTATCTATGACTCAATAGCACCTAACAACAACTGGAAGAATAAACAAATCTTTCTGGAAGGAAGGGGAACCAGAATGATCATTAGACGCAAGGATGGTGAAATTTTGTCTCACATATTTTCTGCATAATTTCAGAAGGAACCGATCCTTGGAAAGAAAGATTGTGTTGAGAAAGGAAAAGGATCAGTGAAAGAGTGGAAAACGCTCTAGAGATTGATTGACACGATGATTACCACAACAGGTTTGAGCGTGACAGACCCTGTAAGGAGGGTTAGAAAAGAACAAGGTGCACAGCTGTTGTCCATCAGAGCACTAGAACTCATTGTCAACTCAGTGACACTAAACAACAACAACAACAAGAGTTGGAGTCAACATACACAAGAACTATTCACTACCTTGTTTCTTCCTCATGTTTGCTTTATGGTTTGGGTTTTGTGTTGTTTTGTTTGTTTTCAAACATTTTGTTTCCTATAGATTTTTTTTCTCCTTAAAGAAGTTCACTAGTGTCAGGTTCTTTTCTTTCTGTTATGAGCCAATCTGTTATGTTTGGAAATAGTGACTTTAAGTTATAATACTGGTTCAATCTTTAAAATTTAGTTTAGGCCAAATGTCATCAAGAGTTCTAATGTCTCATTTGGTACAATAAGGTCAGAGTTTTTAAGAACTTGAAATTTGTTCTCCATCTTGCTCAAATTTTTAAGAGTCCATTTTTGTTAATCTAATCAGAATGTTCAGTTGCAGTAGCTGGTGTTCCCCAGATCTTTTCTTAAAAGTGTAGATGTTTGTTGTTGTTAGGTGCCATCGAGCCATGCAGGACTCAGAGACCCTATGAACAAAGGATCTGAACCCTGTTCTATCCTGTGCCATCCTCACACGTCCTGACACACTAGAGCCCATTGTGGCAGTCACTGTGTCAATCCGCCTGAATGAGGGTCTTCCTCTCCTTTGACTATCGGCATTGTAGACTACGTTTGACTTTGAGTATGGTTGTCGCTTCCTTTTTTTTTTTGCAGGTGAATAGATAGAGGTGGCTGCTCATAATCTTTCAAGCTTCCATAACAACACTCACCACTTTGCCATGTTGAATCTTTACTTTAGAAACTATATTATACCAATTTCCAGAATTCTTCCTCTTGGCTTTAGTAGTAATACTTCAATGTCACAAAAACAATTGTGTAAGATAGTTAGAAGAGTTGTGTAAGGTATTTGATTTTCTAAGAATCCATGCCTGTGTCCCTTAAGTGGCTTTTTATGTGTTGTGTTTAGATGGCTTCCAGTCAAGGATGACTCATAACGACCCTATGAGTGATGGATCTGATCTTTACCCTCCCCTGTGCTGTGTTCCCCATCTCTAATACACTCAACCCCCTTGTTACAGGCATTGTAGCAACACAACTTGGTGACTCTTCCCCTATTTCTCTGAGTCTCCACCTTTCACAATATGATTTCTTCTCAAAGAACTAGCCCCTACTGACAGCATGTCAAAAATAGGTGATGACGTTTCACCATCTTTGTCTCTAAGGAGGTTGTGTTTCCTCTAAAATGAACTTGCTTGTTCTTTTGGCTGACCATACAAATTCAGTAATCTTCTCCAACATCATAGTAAATAACATTGATTAGTCTTCTGTCATCCTTTTATATTGTCCAGCTTCCACATGAATAGGAAGAAATTGAAAAGACCAAGCCTTGAAACAGGCACACCTTATCTTTAAACTGAAGTGAGCACTTTGCAGATGTCTTTGAAAGCATACATTTCAATGCAACACATTTTTGAATCTTTAGACTGCTATTACTGTGGGTGCTGGTTGTTGATCTAAAGAAGATAAAATAATTGACAACTTCAATATTTTCTTTGGTATCAGCAGTCAAGAAACTAAAGGATAAATCACATGAGGACAATCTGTTGTCAGGGACCTTCCCAGAGTGCTAAGAAGCAAAGATGTCCGTCTAGAGACTAAGGTGCACCTGATACAGGCTATGGTTTCCATAATTACTTGCTATACCAATGACTAGGTATGTCTTTGAGTCGTGGTGCTGGAAAGGAATATGAAATACTCCATGAACTGGCAAGAGAACAAACAGGTCTGTCCTGGAGAAGATGAAACCAAGCTGTTCCTTGGAGGCAAGGATTTTGAAGCTCCATCTCACATACTTTGGGATTGTTGCCAGAAGGGAATAGTCCTTGGAGAAGTACATCATGTTTGAAAGGGTGGGGGGACAGGACAGGAAAGGAAAACCCTGTATGAGATAGATTGACATAGTAACTGGAGTAATGACAGTAGCTGTATCAGAAACAGTGAGATTGACTCAGGAAAGAGCAGAATTCAGAGCTATTGTTTGTGCTCACCAGGAGTTGGAAAGGGCACTGAACAACAACAACAGCAGCAGGGAGAAGAATTGTCCACACATTTCTGAAACAATAGGCCTTTGAAAACGTGCACAATCCTCTGTCATAGGTGTGGAGGAAGGATAGATCCCTGATCTATACTTCTCTGAGGAGGTGTCACCCAGCGTTGTGGACAAGATTAGGATAAGCAAGTACATGCCCGCTTGTTCTTTCAACATGGCTGCTCTGTAGAAGGTCAAAAAGGAGTCAACCCCAAGGTACCTGAAATCTTATAGATGAGTTAAAGGTTGTTAAAAGAGAACACTTGCAGGTGACTAGGCTATTCATCTAAGTTTTGAGTTTTATAATGCTGTGATCCCCAAGGCAAGAGATTTGAGGGCACCAGCTGCTTTGCAAGAGAAGAATGGGCAACCTCCTTCTGTTCAATTAACTGCCTTTGAAAACCCACTGGAGGGTCAGTTTATGAGTCAATGAAAACCCACTGGAGGGTCAGTTTATGAATCAGTGAAAACCCACTGAAAGGTCAGTCATGGGTCAGTTCTTGATTCTAGAGTACACAGCAACAACTCAGCTTCCGAGCTGAATCCTGTTTTCCTGATCTAAATAATTAAAAAAGTCATTTCTAGATCCATCTTGAAATACAATGGGGTGAGGGACAGGAAAACATCCTTATGCATACAAGGAAGTACAGTGAATATCACTATCATTCAAATATATGCACCAGCAATGGGAGCCAAAGAGGAAGAAATAGAAGATTTCTACCAACCTTTGCAGTAAGAAAGCAAAAGAGCATGCACTCAAGACGCGTTAATAATGATGGGTGACTGGAACGCAAAAGTTGGGAACAGGGAAGAAGACTCAGTAGTTGGAAAACATGGACTTGGTGACAGAAATAGAAAGATAGAGTCTGCACAGATAATGATTTATTCATTGCAAATATCTTTTATATAAAAAAAATAACTGCAGGACAAACACATGGATGTTACCTGATGCTATGCATAGGAATCACATTGATTACATCGGTGGAAAGAATCATTCTTGTTGTTGTTATGTGCCGTTGAGTCATTTGAGACTCATAGCGACCTGATGTACAACAGCCCTAAACCCTGCTCTATCCTGTGCCAATCTCATTGCCTCTGACACACCCATCCCGATTACCCCAGTCACTGAATCAATCCACTTCAAAGAGGGCCTTCTCCTCCTGTGCTGTCCCTCCACCCTCCCAAGCATGATGTCCCTCTCCAAGGACTGGTCCCTCCTTACAACATGTCCAAAGTATGTCAGACGAAGCCCCAGAATCCTTGCCCAAGGAGCAGCCTGGTTTAACCCTCTCCAGGATGAATCTGTTTTCTTGGCAGTCCATGGTACATTCAATACTCTTCTCCAGCACCACAGCTCAAAGGCGTCAATTCTCCCTCTCTCCTCCCTACTCAATGTCCAACTCTCTGATGCATAACAAGTGACTGCAAAGACCATGGCCTGTATCAGGCGCACCTTAGTCTCTAGAGAGACACCATTGCTCTTGGGTACTTTAGAGAGGTCCCTAATAGCAGACTTTCCCATCGCAATACATTTTTTTATTTCATGGCTGCTGGTGCCAAGAGTGTTGACCGTGGAGCCAAGCAAACTGAAGCTGTAAACAACCTCAATCTCTTCATCATCCACCCTGATGCTACCAATTGGTCCAGTGGTGAGAATCTTTGTCTTCTTGATATTGAGCCTCAGTTCATACTGAAGGCTGCAGTCCTTGACACTCTTCAGAGAGCGTTTCAGGTCCTCCTCAGTTTCAGCAAGCAGGGTTGTGTCATCTGCATAAAGCAGATTGTTAATAGATCTTCCACCAATCCTGACACAACACTTCTCCTCACAGAGCCCAGCCTCTCGGATAATCTGCTCTGAATACAGGTTGAAAAGGTATGGAGATAGGACACATCCCTGGCTTACACCCTTTTCAATTTTGAACTATGCAGTGTTTCCTTGCTCTGTTCTGACGACTGCCTCTTGGTCCAAGTATAGGTTTCGCATTAGCACAATTAAATATTCTGGGATTCCCATTCTTCTCAGAGTCAGCCACAGTTTGTTATGGTCCACACAGTCAAACGCCTTTGCATAATCAATGAAACACAGATAGACATTCTACCTGAATAAAGAATCACTGTTATTGTTGTTATGTGCCGTCGAGTCGTTTGCGACTCATAGGGACCCTGTGTACAATAGCCCTAAATCCTGCTCTATCCTGTGCCAATCTCACTGCCTCTGACACACCCATCCCGATTACCCCAGTCACTGAATTAATCCATCTCATAAAGGGTCTTCCGCTCTTGCACCGTCCCTCCACCCTCCCAAGCATGATGTCCCTCTCCAAGGACCTGTCCCTCCTTGCAACATGACCAAAGTATGTCAGACGAAGCTCCAGAATCCTTGCCTCCCAGGAGTTGCTTGGTTTAACCCTCTTCAGGATGAATCTGTTTGTTTTCTTGGCAGTCCATGGTACATTCAATACTCTTTTTCACTAGAGAAGTGAAATATCAGCTGTGAAAACTAGGATTAGTGCTGATTGTGGAACAGACCACCAACTACTTACATATAAATTCAAGATGAAGTTGAAGAAAATTAGATCTAATCCACAGGAACCAGAATTTTACCTTAAGTCTATCCCATTTGAATTTCAAAACCATCTCAGGAACAGGTTTGAGGCCTTGAACACCAATGAGCAAAGACGAAATAAGCTGTGGGAGGATATCAAGACTACCATGCATGAAGAACGCAAGAGGTCATTACAAAGGTAGAAGAGAAAAAAAATACCAAGATGGATGTCAGATGAGACTCTGAATATTGCACTTGAGTGCCAAAAAGCCAAAAAAGGGAAGAAATTAAGGAGCTGAACAGAAGATTTTGAAGAGCAGCTCGAGAAGACAAAGCAAAGTATTAAAATGTGCAAAAAGCTGGAGTCAGAAAATCAAAAGAGCCAAACTTGCTCAGCATTTCTTAAGCTGAAGGAATTGAAAAACAAATTCAAGCCATGAGTTGCAATATTTAAGGATACTTTGTGCAGAATATTAAATAATCCAAGAAGCATTAAAAGAAGATGGAAGGATATACTGAGTCACTGTCCCAGAAGGAATTGGCTGACACAGAAGAATTTCATGAAGCAACGTATGAGCAAGAGTTTGTGGTGATGAAAGACATTCAAGTTGCTCTGAAAGAATTGGCAAAAAACAAGCCTCTAGGAATTGCTGGCATACCAATTGATGTATTATTTCAACAGACACTTCCCTGGATGTGCTCACTAAGTTGTGTCAAGAAATCTGGAGGGCAACCACTTGGCCAATGGACCAGAAGAGGCCTATATTTGTTGCCATTCCAAACAAAGGTGATCTGACAGTGTGGAAATTATTGAACAATGTCATTAATATCACTTGCAAGCAAGATTCTGTACAAAAACTATACAAAAATGACTGGAGCAGCATGTCAACAGAGAACTGCCAGATGTGCAGCCTGGGTTTAGAGGAGGCCGTAGTACTAGGGATAGTTTAGCTAACATTAGATGGATCTTGGCTGAAAGCAGAGAGTACCAGAGGAATGTCTATCTGTGTTTCATTGACTATGCAAAAGTTCTTGACTGTGTGAATCACAATAAATGGTGGCTGACTCTGAGAAGAATGGAAATCCTCGAACACCCTATACTTGGACTAGGAGGCAGTCATCAGAACAGAGAAGGAGGAGTCGCATGGTTCAAAATCAGGAAGGGTATATGCCAAGGATGTATACCTTTTCAATGTATATGCAGAATGGGTCATCTGGGGGCCTGGCTTGTATGAGGTGGAATGTGGCATCAGGATTGGAAGATTCATCAACAACCTGAATCATGAAGATGACACAAACCTCCTTGCTGAAACTGAAGAGGACCTGAAGTGCTTGCTGCAGAAAGTCAAGAACTGCAGCCTTCAATATGGATTGAAACTCAACATCAAGAAAACAAAGATTCTCACCACTGGGCCAATTGGCAGCATCAACATGGATGGTGAAGAGATTGAGAGTGCTAACAGCTTTAGTTTACTTGGCTCCACAATTAATACTCTTGGTACCAGCCTCCAGGAAATCAAGAGACAAATTGCATTGGGAAACTTGGCTGTCAGGGACCTCTACAGAGTACTGAAGAGCAACAACGTCAGTCTGAAGACTAAGATGTGCCTGATCTAGGCCATAGTCTTCATGATTGCTTGTTCTGCATTAGAGCGCTGGACAATGACTAGGGATGATAGAAAGGGAATTAATGCCTTTGAGCTGTGGTGCTGGAGAAGAGTGTTGAATATACCATGAACTACCAAGAGAACAGGTGCATTCTAGAGAAGGTGAAGCCAGCCTGCTCCTTGGAGGCAAGGATTATAAGGCTTCATTTTACACACTTTGGGCATGTTGCAAGGAGGGACCAGTCCTTGGAAAGGGACATGATGCTTGGAAGGGTGGAGGGAGAAAGAAAGGCAGACCAGGGTTGAGATGGATTGAGACAGCAACTGGGGTCATGAGGGTAGGTGTGTTGGATACTGTGAAGTTGGCACAGAAGAGAGCAGATTTCCAGGCTATTGTACATAGGGTACCTATGTGTCTCAAATAACTTGTGGGCACATAACAACACCACCACCAAACTGTGGTAAGAGAAGATAATTCAGCACATCATATAAAGAGCGAAAGAAAGAGGGAAATAAGAAAACCTGTGATTTAGAGCACACTGCTTTATTTTTTATTTTCTTTTTCATTCCTTGAAAAAGTGGTCCTTGACACAAGGTCAGAATGGTCTATTGTTATAAGGGAGTGAATAGATTTTAAGGTGGAAGCAAACTGCAATACTTGGATTTAAACTTGATAAGGACACCTTCTTGGAAACTCTCCTCTTTGACTAGATGGAGAATTCTTTATATTTTTAATTGCCTTCTTGCCTGTTGCAATTCCCACTTCTATGTTAGTTTCCCTAATCTTGAGAAACAGGACAAGTCTCTATACTCTCTGAGTTTAATAAAATCTGTGAAGAATATCTCAGTTGCCCCCAGGCCTGGTGACTCCTTGAAGAAATCTGATAATGTCAAAGGAGACCAGAGATAATGCAGCCAGCAAAGGCTCTCCACCTAACTGTAAAAGCTCACACCCAAGTCAATTAACAAATTCTGAGCAAAACACCAGGAGCCATTCCTAAAGGCCCTATAAAAAGAAACAGCCTTTGACTGCCCTTGGGCCATTTTGACCTTCTTTGAGCAAGGTCAGTGACTTGGCCTCCCTCTCAGACCAGGCCTGTTCATTACTTGTGACCAGTTCCTTTCTTTCTTTCTCACTCTCAACTCCTTTGTCTATCTAACAAATTATCCTAAGACAGGCTGATTCTTGTCAAATATGAATATTTTGCAGGGCTGTTAAAAATCTCCTGAAATAGCTGCTTGAACAATTTAAAAGACTGAGGAGAAATTAAGATCTGAATGAGGCCGCAGTGCAGTATTTCCCAATCATAAGCAAGCTGTTCCAAATTCCAAAGCAGAACTTACCCTGCCTCAATCCCCTCATTCTTGATGGGAAAATGGATGAAGGTTCATTTTTCTGTAACTTCTCTAAGTTGAGAAGGGTGTAGATACTCACTTAGCTGCTGCTAAGGGCCCTCCAATCAGAACTAGCATCTGACACTCTAGTTGGTTTTCAGAGACATGAGCAGAGAACAGCCATCTCTCTCCTTAGGAGCATCTGGTGGATTCAAACTACCTGCCTTTGGATTGGCAGTGCAACTCCTAACACACGAGCCAATCTGATCTAGGTTTTTCTTTTCATGGAGTCTGGTATTTGGAACTATTACAACCTGGGGAAGATACTTTTTAAGTAGAATTAACTGACCGGACTAGTCACTGGGGCAGGTGTCTAGACACTGGGACTTGAGCAAGAACTGACCTTGTGATTAGCACTTTTGTTGAGATCTTTGGTTCACATGTAGATTGTAGTTAAACAGGAAGCTTTGGTGACTCTGGGTAAGGAATTGTGCTGTCAATGCAAAGGTACCAGACGGAAGTTTGTTCTAATGACTGAAAGCAAGGGACTCAGCTAGAAAGCATGACACACTCAAGGAAAATGGTCCAATAGTGTCAACAAACCTGGGAAATCGAAGGAGAACTCCAAACTGCAAAAGTAATATAGTCAATACCTCCCTGGAGAATTCTGAGACACTGGTCAGAGTATCCAGCGAAACTGAGTTGGGATGATTTGTTGTATTTTCCAAGGATGCAAATCTAAAAAATATAAATTATCAGATGATTAAATATGAATAAATTATATTGGTGTCATTATTTTCCATTAATTACATAATGATTTCAGATGGTTCTCCATTTGCCTATATAATTCTGCCAAATAAGTGGAAGTGGATACAGATGAGAACAAATGATCTTAATTTTACTAGTCTGCTGTAAGGGTTATGCTTTCTAATGAACAGTTAAGAACACTCAGCATTTTCTAGAATTCAACCAACTAAGTATGGAAGACACTTGGAAAGAGTGAAGAAGTAATCAAGTGAGTAGACAGTCTTTCAAAGGTACAGAAGAGAATATTTACAAAGAATTTACATTGATACAATGGGGCCCATTGCTGTTGTCACTGTGAGAATCCATCTCCTTGAAGATCTTTCTCTTAGAATTTGTCAAATGAGGAAATGGAAGTTGATAAGATATGTTGTTATGGCTGTTGTTGTTGTTATGTGCCAGTCAAGTGACTTGAAACTCATAGGGACCTTATCTACATACAACAGCTCTAAACTCTGCTCTGTCCTGTGCCAATTGCACTGTCTCTGACACTCCCATCCCGATTACCCCAGTCACTGAATCAATCCACCTCATAGAGGGCCTTCCCCTCCTACACTGTCCCTTCACCCTCCCAAGCATGATGTCCTTCTCCAAGGACCGATCTCTCCTCACAACATGTCCAAAGTATGTTAGACAGAGCCTCAGAATCCTTGCCTCCAAGGAGCCACCTGGTTTAACCCTTTCAAGGACAAATCTGTTTGTTTTCCTAGCAGTCCATGGTATTCTCAATATTCTTCTCCAGCACCACAGCTCAAAGGCATCAATTCTCCTTCTATCCTCCTTGGTCATTGTCCAACTCTCTGATGTATAACAAGTGATTGCGAAGACCATAGCTTGTATCAGATGCACCTTAGTCTCCAGAGAGACACCATTGCTCTTCAGTACTCTGGAGAGGTCCCTAACAGCAGACTTTCCCATGGCAATGTGCCTTTTACTTTCCTGGCTGCTGGTGCCAAGACTGTTGACTGTGGAGCCAAGCAAACTAAAGCTGTGGACAATCTCAATCTCTTCACCATCCATCCTGATGCTCCCAGTTGGTCCAGTGGTGAGAATCTTTGTCTTCTTGACATTGAGCCTCAATCCATATTAGAGGCTATAGTCCTTGACCCTCTGCAGCAGGTGCTTCAGGTCCTCTTCATTTTCAGCAAGCAGGGTTGTGTCATCTGCATAAAGCAGATTGTTGATAAATTGTCTACCAATCTTGACCCCACATTTCTCCTCATAGAGCCCCGCCTCCCGGATAATCTGTTCTGCATACACATTGAAAAGGTATGGAGATAGGATGCATCCCTGGCGTACACCCTTCCCAATTTTGAACCATGCAGTGTTCCCTTGCTCTGTTCTGACGACTGCCTCCTGGTCCATTATTAGGTGCCCTCAAATCCAGTACAACTCATAATGACTCTCTGAACAAAAGGGCTGATCCCTGTTCTATCCTGCACACTTCCTGATACACAAGAGTCCATTGCAGTAGTCCATAGTCAATCCACCTATTTGAAGGTCTTCTTCTCCTTTGCTAATCCTCCACCCTTCCCAACATCATATCCCTCTCCAAGGAATAGCTCCTCCTAGCAACATGCCTGAAATATGTGAGGCAAAGCCAATGTTGATAAGATATGCTGGAAGTCAAAACTAGAGAGCTCAGACTGACAGAAAAGGGTATGGTATTGTTGTTGTTCTTATGTGCCATTGTGCCTGGCATTCATAGCAGCCCTATGTACCCTGTTCTATCCTGAGCCTACCTTACTGTCTCTGACAGATCTACCCCCATTACCACTGTCACTGAGTCAATGCTTCTCTTCAAGCATGTTCCTCTCTTCTACTGTCTCTCCACCCTACCAAGCATGGCACCCCTCTCCAAGGACAGGTTCCTTCTTGCAAAATGCCCAAAGTATGTCAGATGAAACTTCAGAATCCTTGTCCCCAAGGAGCAGCCTGGTCTCACCCTCTTCACAATGAACCCGTTCGTTCTCCTTGCAGTCCGTTGGATGTTGTTGTTGCTGTTATGTGCCGTCAAATCGCTTGCGACTCGTAGCAACCTTATGTACAAGAGTCCTAAACCCTGCTCTATCTAGTGCCAACCTTATTATCTCTGACACACCTACTCCATTACTCCAGTCACTGAATCAATCCATCTCATCGAGGGTCTTCCTCTCCCGTGCTGTCCCTCTACCCTCCCAAACATGATGTCCCTCTCCAAGGACCTGTCGTCCTTGTAACAAGTCCAAAGTATGTCAGACAAAGCTTCAGAATCCTTGCCTCCAAGGAGCAGCCCAGTTTCACCCTCCCCAGCATGAACTTGTTTGTTCTCCTAACAGTCCAAAACTCTTCTCCAGCGCCATAGCACAAAGGCATCAATTCTCTTTCTATCATTCCTAGTCATTGTCCAGCTCCCTTACACATAGCAAGCAATTGCGAAGACTATATCCTGGATCAGGCACACCTTAATCTCCAGACTGATGATGTTGCTCTTCAATACTTGGGAGAGGTCACTGACAGCTGACTTTCCCAATGCAATTTGTTTCTTGATTTTCTGGCTTCTGGTACAAAGAGTGCTGATTGTGGAGTCAAGCAAACAAAGTATTAACAATCTCAATCTCTTCACCATCCATAATGATGCTGCCCATTGGCCCAGAGGTGAGAACTCTTTGTTTTCTTGATATTGAGCTTCAATTCATACTGAAGGCTGCATTCCTTGAACTTCTGCAGCAAGCGCTTCAGGTCCTTCTCAGTTTCAACAAGCAAGGTTGTATCATCTGAATAACATAGGTTTTTGATGAATCTTCTTCCAATCCTAATGTCACATTTCTCTACATAGAGCCGCAATTCCAGATGATCTGTTCCACACATATATTGAAAAGATATAGACATAGGACACATCCCTGGCATACATTCTTTCCGAGTTTAAACCATGCCATGTTTCCTTTCTGAGTTCTGATGACTGCCTCCTGGTCCAACTATAGGTTTCACATAAAAACAATCAATTGTTCTACTTATACCCATTCTTCTCAGAGTTAGCCACAGTTTGTTGTGATCCAAACAGTCAAATGCCTTTGCATAGTCAACAAAACACAGATAGATGTTCTTGTGGTGCTCTCTGCTTTCAGGAAAGATCCATCTAACATTAGCTATAATAAACCTAGTACCATGACCTCTTCTAAACCCAGGATGAACATCTGGCAGCTCTCTGCTCATGTGCTGCTGTTCCAGTTGGTTTTGTATAATTTTCAGCAGAATCTTGCTTGCATGTGATATTAATAATATTGTTCAATAATTTCCATACTTTGCCAGGTCACCTTTCTTTTCAATGAAAACAAATATAGGCCTCTTTCAGTCAGTTGACCTCCTAGTTGTCTTCCAGATTTCTTTTGTTATTGTTATTATTACTGTTTTCGGTGTGAATATTTTTTTTTTACATTTTTTAGGATCTCTTTAAAATGTTTAATTGAGATTTCATTGACAGTTTACAGAGCAAATTGTTATGCTAGAAATTACACAGATCATATCTCATGACACTGATGAAAACCACATATTTTTAACAATACTTGGCACATATTGGTGAGCACATCCAAGTTGCATATCTGTTGAATGGACTAGAACATAGAAATCAGAACAGAGAGTCAAGTTTATAAGGACAAAGGACCTTAACAGTAAATAAAACTGCTTGCTCGTTAGCAAGTAAATACTTGAAATATCCAACTTTCTGAAGACTAATTTATACAACTTCCTATTCATTCTTGGCATTGAGAATGGAAAGGGAATAAGAGAATACTGGAAGGGAATTTTACTATCTTAGTCCCGACACATACACTGATAATGGGCTAGACGAAAGGCATGCCTCAGAATTCTATTTCAAAGTGGGAGTTAGCTCACGTGTGCGTACACACACACACACACACACACACACACACCCTTCAGCAGTCAGTGCTTCCCAAACATGCTTAACGGCTGAATCTGTTAAACCTTCTTCTGCTACCCTCCCCATGAAGCCTCTCACGGAAGGAAGAACAAAGAGCATTTTCGAGTATGGAGTAAATGGAGTCCAGCAGAAAAAAATCCTGCTGAATATGAAGCCAGGTATAGAGATCCTATGGTCAATTCAGAAATCTGGGTCAAGAAATCTCCAAGCTGCTGCTCCTCAGTCTGTTACTGAATGCAAGGAGTTCTTTCTGTAGTCAATCACTAGTAAGATAAAGGGATTGCAATATCCACAAGCACTTTATTACAGATCTGGGAGTACAGTGAGTTGACCTCAAAGCCTGCCTCCCCACCTGTGAGTGGTCATTTGGCTTTTAGACAGGGTGAGACACCAACTCACTTTCCATGCACTTTGGTTAGTAAAATAAAGGAATTTCCCCCTACATTGGGGGGGAAAAAACGCTCAAACACCTTCAGACACAGATATCAGTAAACAGGTAACCTAAAAACTAGTTAACATATAGCTGAGAAAAACAGGCTTTGGAAAGGTAAGAGTTAATTCAGTACTTCCTTTCCTGGTAAACAGACTGATTAAGTTACAATTTACATGTGGCTGGGAAAAACAGAGTCCAAGAGGTAATCTCTGAACTAGGAGATGCATCTCCTCTCTTGGTAAACAGATTAAACTACTTTACATGACTAAAGAAAGGAAACCAAGAATTCTAAGGCCAAGTAACTAGTTTTGCAGGCTGAAGAAAACTGATATCAGTTTTATTACTCTATAACTATAGTTTTATAACTGATATTCTGAACTTATCAATACCACCTCATCAAGTTTCTCTCCCAGTAAAGTACTTTTATTGTGTACATATGGCATTGTTGTTGTTGCTGTGTACCACTTAGTGGAACATGACTCACAGTGAGCTTATGAACAACAGATGTGAACTCTCTTCTAGCCGGTGTCATCTTCATCATCACTTGACACAATTGAAGAATTGAAGACGTTGCTGAAGTCACTGGGTCAATTCACGCAGTGGAGGGTTTTCCTTCCTTTCTTTCACTGACCTTATGGCTTGAATGTGTCAGAGATTGAGGATGGTACGACATTGGACAATTTTCAGAAAGGTTGATATGGCTGCTATGAGTCGTACTCGACTCCTTGGCATCTAACGATAACAACAATCTTTCCAAGCATGATGCTCCTTTCCGAAAAGTAACCTCTCCTAGCAACATGCTCAAATACTTGCTATGCATCAGAGAATGAAACCATAGTTAAGGATGATAGAAGAAGAATCAATATCTTGGAGTTGTGGTGCTAGAGAAAAGTGAGAAACACACCATAGACCCAAAGAGAACACACATATCTGTCTTTGGAGAAGATGAGGTCAAGCTGCTCCTTGGAGGCAAGAATTTTGAAGCCCTGTTTCACATACGTTGAGCACGTGTCCAGAAGGGACCAGTTCTTGGAAAAGAGCATCAAACTTGGAAGGGTGGAAGGACAGCACAGCAGATGAGATGACTTCACACTAGTTGTCTTAATGTGGATAAGTGTGTCAGAGATAGTCAGACTACCTCAGCATAGGGCAGGATTCATAGCTATTTTACGTAGAGTCATTATGAGTCATAGGCAATTGATTATAGTAACATACCCAAAGTATGAGAGACAAAGCTACAGCATCTTTGCCTCCAAGGAACAGTCTGGCTATACTTTTTCCAAGACATATCATTATTTTTGCTGTCCGTAGGATATTCAGTACCCTTCTCCAATGCAAAATTTAAAATCATTGCTTACAGCATTGAA
>NW_006399985.1:4093752-4096618 GCF_000299155.1 Elephantulus edwardii | reverse complement strand
GGTGCAACAATGAATGAATGGAATTCCAAAATCTCTGTAGATGTTCATTGAAATGAAAAATAAACAAACTAAATTAATTAAAAAAAATCATCGCTTCTTCTTCTTCTGTCATCCTTATTCTTTGTCCAGCTCTCATGTGTAGCAAGTGAAAAGGGCATGGCCTGAATCAGGCGAGCTTTAGTCTTCAAGTTGACACTATTGTTCTTCAGTATTTTGGAGAGATCCCTGAAAGCAGGATTGCCCAAGACAATACTTCTCCTTGTCTCCTAACTGCTTATACGAAGATTTTTATTATTGATCCAAGCAATTCTTTATCTATGATGATATTGCCTATTGACCCAGAGGTAAGAATTTTGATGTTCTTGAAGTTAAAATGTAGTCCATTCTGAAGGGTGCAATCCTAGATCTTCAGGAATAAATGTTTCAAGTCCCCCACACTTTCAGCAAGCAAAGTTGTGTCACCCTTATAACACATGTTGTTGATGCGTCTTCTTCTGATCCTGGTGCCACATTCTTCATTATAGAGTTCAGCTTCACGAATTATCTGCTCAGCATAGAGATTGAAAAGGTATGGGAAAAGGACCATTCACTGAGACACACACTTTTTGATTTTAACCTATGCAGTATTTCCTTGCTTCATTCAGACAACAGCTTCTAGGTGTAAATAAAGGTTTCACATAAGCACAGTTAAGTTTCTGTGATTCCCACTTTTTTTTCTTTTATAACTATAGTCTTTTCTTTTTTTTAATTTATTATTAATTTCAGTAAAATTATAGAGACTTTGGATTTTCATTGTTGCACTTTTCTCCCCTCCCAACCCTTCCCCCAAGAACACTACCCTCTTGTAAAAGTAAAATAAAAATGCTTTCATTGTTTTACAAACCCTCCCCAGGTCCACTCCACCATGCAGCCTTCACTCTAGACTCCTGTCATGACAAAAATACCTAATCACATATCCCTTTTAAACAGTTTTCTCCCTCATCTGTTCCGATGCAATATACATTATTGAACCCATCTTTCTCAGGCTCCCCCCAACCCCGATGTCAGTCCTGTTTTACAACAGTGGTACCATGCAGTATTTGTCCTTCTGTGTTTGAGATATTTCACTCAGCATAATGTCCTCCATGCTCACCAATGTTGAATAATATTACATGAGTTTTTTGTTTTCCAATGCAGCATAGTATTCCATTGTATGAATATACCACAGCTTCTCTATCCATTCGTTTGTTGATGGGCATTTAGGTAGTTTCCAACTCCTTGCTATTATGAACAAAGCTGCAATAAACATGGGTGTGCATATATCTGCTTGGATGTCAGTCATGGTCTCTTTGGGGTGTATTCTCAGTAGTGGAATTGCTGGGTCAAATGATATGTCTATTTGCAACTTTTTGAGAAAGTGCCATACTGCCTTCCACGGTGGTTGCACCATTTTACACTCCTACCAATAAGGGTAGGAATAAGGGTTCCAGTCTCTCCACAACCTCACCAGCATTTGCTGCTTGCTGTTCTGTTAAATTTTGCTATTCTGCCTGGGGTGAGATGATATCTCATAGTTGTTTTCATTTGCATCTCTATTAGAGCTAATGATTTTGAACATTTCTTCATGTATTTGTTAGCCATATGAATGGCTTCTTTGGTGAAGTGTCTGTTCATATCCTGTGCCCATTTTTCAACTGGATTATTCACCTTTATCTTGTTGTGGTGCTCAAGCATTTTATAAATTCTGGATATAAGTCCCTTATCTGATATGTCATTACCAAATACTTTCCCCCCAGTCTATAGCTTCCCTTTTTAATCTGTTGGAGAAATTTTTGGATGTGTATAGGGATTTGATTCTTAGAAGATCCTATTCATCTATTTTATTTTCTCCTGGTTGTAGGTTTTTCAGGATACTTGGAAGATTGTTTATGTTGTGCATTAGGACGTCTAGCATTGTTCTTAGCTTTCCTTTAATGAACTTTGTAGTCCTTGGTTTTAGTCCTAGGTCCATGATCTACCTTGAGTTGGTTTTTGTATATGGAGTGAGGTGTGGGTCTTGCTTGAGTCCTTTGCAGATATTTTTCCAATTTTGCCAACACCATTTGTTTAGATGAGGGAGAGAATAATTTAAAAGTGATACGTGATAGGGTATTATAGTTATCACGAGTCCAGAATTAAGGGTGCATAGTGGATTGTACCTGGGGTGGTAGGAGGGGTGCAGGGGGATTGTAAACCAAAGAAAGAATTTTTCTTTTACTTTTTCAAAGAGAGGAGCAAACTGGGGTGGGGGAGCGGGGAGGAGGGCTGGGCAGGGAGAAAAGGGCAACAATGAATGAATGGAAATCCAAAATCTCTGTAGATGTTCATTAAAATTATTAAAATAAAATTAAAAGGCTGTCATTTCCCCACTTAACTGATTTTATCTCCTTGTCAAAAATCAGTTGACCAAAGATAGATGTGCTGCCTGATTCCCACTTTTCTCATTGTTAACCTTAGCTTGTTATGATTCATACATTCAAATGCCTTGACATAGTCAATAGAACAAAGACATTCTTCAGGTCTTCTCTGCTTTCAGCCAGTGTCCATCTGACATCAGCAATAACATATTTTTTTTCCAAGCCCACTTCAGTTTCTGGCAGCTCCCTATCAATGTACTGTTCTAACCATTTTTTTAATGATCTTCAGCAATGTTTTGCTTCCATGTTATAGTAATGATATTGTTAGATAATTCCATCATTCTGCTGGATCACCTTTCTTAGGGAATGGATCTCTGAGGAGGCAGCTCTTTTCCAAATGTCGTATTTCAAAAAATTAAAGCCATTGTCATCAAGTCAGAACCAACTCACAGCTGACCCATCTTTGAATTTCTGACGCTATAAATTATATA
>NW_006399985.1:4082302-4093652 GCF_000299155.1 Elephantulus edwardii | reverse complement strand
ATATATACATAAAGTTATGCTACCAAGCCAAAGGTGGGTAATTTTAATCTATGGCCCTCAGGTCTGGTTTTAATTGTTTTTGATCAAACATTCTTCTAAATGGTATATATAGTACTGGTCTATCCATTTGCTGAACAGAGGTAACTCATGGTTGCTGTGAAGCTGAGCACTGTGACACTGATGTGTAAAATGTGATAATGGTTACCCATGACAGACTGTGTTTGGTGGAGCTCCCCGATTAAAACAAACTTGGAAGCAGGAGTGGCATCCACTTCCAAAATAGCTTGCCTCCAGAAACTCTATGGACAAAGAGAAATTATGAGAGTTATACAAGTGTTCATGTCTTTCATTCATAGGGTTGCTATGAGTCATCTATGACTCAAAGACACTTAACAACAACAAAACCCACAACAACAAGAGAGCTCTGTTGTCCTAGTAGATAGAAAGTGATGCTACCAAGTGAGAGCTGGGTGATTTTAATCTGCAGCCCTCAGGCCTGGCTTTAATTGTTTTTTTGTCAAACATTCTTCTAAATGGTATAGCAGGGTCTGTCCATTTGCTCTACAGAGGTAATCTCAGGGTTGCTGTGAAGCCAAACACTGTGACACTGACCTGGCAAATTCAATAATGCTTACCCATGGCAAACAGTGTTTGGTGGATCTCCCCGATTGAAACAAGCTTAGAAACAGGAGTCTCATGCACTTCTGAAATAGCTTGCCTCCAGAAACTCTATGGACTTGGAAAAATAATAAAAGTAATACACATGTTCAGGTCTTTCAATCATAGATAGGGTTGCTATGAATCTTCTATGACTAAATCACACTTGACAACAACAATAACACTATTTATTGTTTATTAATTAATAATTCTTATTGAATGTTTTCTTTTTTATTATTAAATTTAATGAAAATTTACAGAGATTTTGGATTTCCATTCATTCACTGTTGCATTTTTCTTCCTGCACACCCCTCCAGTTTGTTCTTCTCTTTGAAAAGTAACCTTATTTCATTGTTATACAATCCCTCCTCCCCAAGTCCACTCCACTATGCAGCCTTTTTTCTGGACTCATGTCATGACAATAATACTTAATCATATATACCTTTTAAGCAGTTTTATCCCTCATCTGTTTCAATGCAGTATACATAATTTATCCCATCTTTCTTGGTCCCCCCACCCCTATGTCAGTCCCATTTTACAACAGTGGCACTATGCAGTATTTGTCCTTTTGTGACTGAGATAGTTCACTCAGCATAGCATCCTCGAGGGTCACCCATTTTGAATAATATTTCATTAGTTCCTTATTTTTCAGTGCTGTATAATATTCCATTGTTAGAATATACCACAGCTTCTCTATCCATTCTTTGTTGATAGACATTTAGGTTGTTTCCAACTCTTTTCTATTGTGAACAAAGCCATGATAAACATGGTTTTGCATATATCTGCTTGGGTGGCAGTGATGGTTTCTTTGGGGTATATTCCACATAGTGGAATTTCTGGGTCAAATGGTATTTCTATTTACAACTTTTTGAGAAAGTGCCATACTGCCTTCCACAGTGGTTACACCATTTTACCCTTCCACTATCAGTGAATAAGGGTTCCAGTTTCTCTACAACCTTGCCAGCATTTGATGTTTGTTGTTCTGTTAAATTTTTACTATTCTTACTGGGGTGAAATGATATCTCACAGTTGTTTTGATTTGTAGCTAGGGATTTTGAACATTTCTTTATGTGTTTGTTAACCATCTGAATGTCTTATGCTCATGCCCATTTTTCAATTGGGTTGTTTACCTTTATCTTGTGATGCTCGAGTATTATAAATTCTAGATATAAGTCCCTTATCTGACATATCATCACCAAATACTTTTTCACTGTCTGTAGCTTTCCTTTTTACCCTTTTAGAGAAGTTTTTGGATATGCTTAGGGACTGGATTCTTTTTTTTTTTCTTTTCAATTTCCACAACGATTTATTTATTTATTTTTTTTTTACAGAGGTTTTGGATTTCCATTCATTCATTGCCACAATTTTCTCCCTTCCCCCCCCTCCCCACCAGCTCGCTTCCCCCTCTGAAGAGAGAAAAAAGAAAAAAAATATTCCTTCATTAGTATACAATTCCCATGTCCCTTGCCCCCACCCCCCACCCCGAGTACACTTCTCTATGCAACCTTAACTCTGGATTCCAGTGCTAACCATAATAATCATATATCACTTCTAATCTGTTCTTTACCTCATCTGTTTCAATACAATATACATAATTTATCTAGTTTTTTCTGTCATGCCCCCATCCTGATGACAGACCCATTCTACAACAGTGGCACCATGCAGTATTTGTCCCTTTGTGACTGAGATATTTCACTCAGCATAATGTCCTCCAGGGTCACCCACTTTGAATAATATTGCATGAGTTTCTTGTTTTTCAGTGCTGCGTAGTATTCCATTGTGTGGATATACCACAGCTTCTCTATCCATTCGCCTGTTGATGGGCCCTTAGGCTGCTTCCAACTCTTTGCTATTGTAAACAAAGCTGCAATAAACATGGGTGTGCATATATCTGCTTGGATGGCAGACATGGTCTCTCTGGGGTATATTCCCAGTAATGGCATTGCTGGGTCAAATGGTATCTCTATTTGCAATTTTTTGAGAAAGCACCACACCGCCTTCCACAATGGTTGCACCATCTTACATTCCCACCAACAGTGAATAAGAGTTCCAGTTTCTCCACATCCTTGCCAGCATTTGCTGCTTGCTGTTCTGTTATATTTTGCTATTCTTACTGGGGTGAGATGATATCTCATAGTTGTTTTGATTTGCATCTCTCAGAGCTAGGGACTTTGAACATTTCTTCATGTGCTTGTTGGCCATCTGAATGTCTTCTTTGGTGAAGTGTCTGTTCATATCCTGTGCCCATTTTTCTATTGGATTATTTACCTTTATCTTATTGTGGTGTTCAAGTATTTTATAAATTCTGGATATAAGTCCCTTATCTGACATGTAATTACCAAATATTTTTTCCCAGTCTGTGGCTTCCCTTTTTACTCTATTGGAGAAGTTTTTGGATGTGCATAGGGATTTGATTCTTAGAAGGTCCCATTCATCTATTTTATCTCCTCCTGGTTGTAGATTTTCCAGGATACTTGGAAGACTTTTTATGTTGTGGATTAGGACCACTAAAGTTCTTCCAAGCTTTTCTTGAATGAAGTTTATAGTCCTTGGTTTTAGTCCTAAGTCCATGATCCACCTTGAGTTGGTTTTTGTATATGGAGTGAGGTGTGGCTCTTGTTTGAGTCTTCTGCATACAGCTTTCCAATTTTGCCAGCACCATTTGTTAAAAAGGCTGTCATTTCCCTACTTAACTGATTTCATCTCCTTGTCAAAAATCAGTTGACCATAGGTAGATGGGCTGATTAATGGATTCTCAGTTCTATTCCATTGATCTATGTGTCTGTCATTGTACCAGAAGGACCCATTCATCTATTTTATATCTCCTGGTTGTAGATTTTTCAGGATGCTTGGAAGACTATTGAAGTTATGGATTAGGACTCTTTGAGTTCTTCCAAGCTTTTCTTTAATGAAGTTTATAGTCCTTGGTTTTAGTCCTAGGTCCAGATCGACCTTGAGTTGGTTTTTGTGTATGGAGTGAAGTGTAAACCTTGTTTGAGTTTTCTCCAGAATGTTTACTAAATTTTTACAGCTCAATCTAAAAATAATTTTTAAAAAAACAATTTCTTAATTTAATTCAATTACATTTGTTTAGCTCCTATTTTAGAGGAAAAGAAGAAAGTAAAAAAAAAAAAAAAAGGAATAAGGTAACCAAGTTAGTAAAGAGGCTCCTCTCTTGGGAGAATAAGTGATAAATAAACAGAAAATTATAAAACAGTTGAACAACCACAGAACACTATTGCATGTATAAAACACTATGGATGTAAAGCAAAGACGTGAAAGTAATTATGTGTGGAACAATCACGTGGCCTTTCACAAAGGGTAGAATATTTGAAATATTTTAACAAATAAATGAACAAGGCCTCAGAGATAATTCTAGGCAACCAAAGAGGATGAAAAACAAAATAAGAGTAAAAAAGAAGAATATTTGTGTTCTTGTGTTATCTAACGATCCATCTTTGTTCTATGGAAATGAAAATCGGGTAAAGATTAATTTAGAGAGAGCATAAAGAACCATATGTGGGAGGGATTTTGAGGTATATGACACTCAGGAATATTTTTACCCAGTTGTCAAGATACTACCATTAACAGTGGGCACAATCAGCTGTGTTTAGTGAAAATGTATAATTCTGGGCAAGATACAGAAGTTGTACTCTTACTTTTGGTTGATAAGACAGAGGAGGGACTTGTTACCAACTATTATAATAATGTTAATGATGTCTAAGTGGAGGGAGTGCATACTAAAATGAAGAGGAATAAACAGATTCAAATGCAGGGCATAAGAAGAGGTTAGAATTGAGGACACTGTATTAAAATGAGACATTTAGCCACTTGATTATACTTTGTTCCTTAGAGCTGGGAGTGACTACCGAGAACATTGGGTTAATGGATTAGAGTCCTGTGCAACAATCCATTTCCAAAATACGTAGTTGACTTTCTATATTGAGGTTATACTTTTTACAATCAAGAGCACAAATACAGATTTAAATACCTTTTCAGTGTGGGCATTGGCTGTATCCAGGGAAACTGTGTTGGGTCATAGTCGCACATGAATAAACTACCCAAACCATAGGCAGAAAAAGACAAGCCATCTCAGGGCTTCTAGGTCAGCTTGACCTGTAATCCGCCTACATGAACACCAGATGGTACCTTTCTCTACTTGTCATATTTCTCGGCCTCTTAGGAGGCAGGCCTGCTCTTCACACTGGGAGCCTTACCTTCCCTGCTTCTGCTCAATTTGTAATGTAATCTGCAGATGAGTACCAGGATGCCTGCTTTTCTGAGAAAGAAAACAGACACATATGAACTCTCATATTGGGGTTTACATACATTTTACATTATGGCATTTTGTTTTGCCTTCTCTCTGAGGATGCTAGAGCATAGGGTAAGTTTGAGATCTGTTTTTCAGAGAGTTGCTACGAGGCGTCATCAACTCAACAGTACCTAGCAACAAAAAGCTGGAAGTACTGAATGGCATGTTATTTCCTTTATAGAGAGATGCTTCAAACTTTTAAAAAGCACTTTTTTTATTCTATTACGTCATTTATTTGATTTCATGCATGCCTTTTGTACTTTGGAAAGTAAATGATTTTGAAAAGAATGAAGTATGGTATCAGGACTGGATCCTCACTTGCAGCACAGCTGAATGCCTGCTCGCCTTCTGTCATGCTCCCCTAAATTTGGGCCCTAGCCCCATAGGGTCCAGTGTGTCCCTTTGCATAGCACTTCTACACCCAGTGCCCCTCTACTTACCCCTCATGTCATGCCTACCCCTAGGTATCACAGCCACAGCCTCTCCATCATCTCCCCCACAGGACTTGTTTTATCCTAGAAAGTGATAGAGCTTGGAACCAGTACAACCACTAGGCTGGAGTGGCTTCCTCCTGATCAGCCACACAAGAGGACAGAGGTGAGCAGGTTGCCTACTACCACCAACAGGGAATTGGAGACTTCACCTCTTGGAATTTGCTGCTTCCTTCACACTTTGCTCAAGTAGCGACAACTGTCTCCCAGGCAGATCAATGAAAGCCAAGAGGTACCAGTGAGGGCTTAGGGACACCACTGTGGGGACCTTGCCTCTTCCATCTACCTCAGTCTGACCAGATAACAGCAACCCCCCAATGACTAGCTTCAGAGGAGATGTGTATATGTGTAGGGCACTAACAACAACTGAGACCTGAGGATTGCTCAGAGTGGATATGAACACTCTCCAAAGAATGTACCCACTCAGTCAAAAGTGTCCCCCTTCTGAGCAGCCACAGGAGAGGAGAAGGGTGCACCGTTGGCCCATTAGCACCACCAGAGACTTAGGGGCAGCACTATTTGGTCTTTGCTGCAGTGTCAGCCTACATTGTCAGGGCATGAAACTTGCTACAGAACATCTTCAATATAGATTGAAGCTCAACATCAAGAAGACAAAGATTCTAACCACTGAGCCAATTGGCAGTAGCACCATAATAGATGGAGAAGGGATTGAGATTGTTGACAATTTTAGTTTGCCCAGTTACACAGCAGTCAGAAAATAAGAGGACAAATTGCATTAGAGAAATCCACTGTCAGAGACTGTTACAAAGTGCTAAAGACCAACGATATCAGTCTAGAGACTAAGGAATGCCTGACCTAGACCATAATCATTATAATTACTTGCTATGGAGAAGGACATCATTCTTGGGAGGGTGGAGGGACAGTGCAGGAGGGGAAGACCCTCTATGAGGTGGATTGATTCAGTGACTGGGATAATTGGGGTGGGTGTGTAGGAGACAGTGCCATTGGCACAAGACAGAGCAGGGTTTAGGGCTGTTTTACATAGGGTCGCTATGAGTTGCAAGCGACTTGATGGCACATAACAACAACAATGTATCAGAAAGCTGATCAGTGACTAAGGATGACAGAAGAAGAATCAATAGCACCGAGTTGTGGTGCTGGAGAAGAGTATTGAATATACTGTGGACTGCCATGACAACAAATGATCTGTCTTTGGAGAGGCTAAAACCAGACTGCTCTTTGGGGGCAAGGATTTTGAAGCTCTGTCTCACATACTTTGGGCATGTGGTCAGGAAGGACCAGTTCTTGGAGAATACTATCATGCTTGGAATGGTGTAGGGGAAGCACAGAGGAGGAAGACCTTGGATGAGACAGAATGACACAGTAACTGGGGTAATGGGAGTAGTTGTGTTGAAGATGTGAGACTGGCTCAGGATAGGTCAAAGTTCAGAGCTATTGTACGTAAGGTTGCTATGAATCGTAGGCAACTTGATGGAACATAACAACAACAACAGCATCAGATAGATCTTGGCTGAAAGCAGAAAGTGTCAGAGGAATGTCTATTTGTGTTTCATCAACTATGCAATGGCATTTGACTGTGTGGATCATGACAAATTATGGCTAATCTTGAGAAGAATGGGAAACCCAGAACACCAGATTGTACTCATGTGAAACCTATACTTGGATCAGGAAGAAGTCAGAAAAAAGCAAGGAAATACTGCATGGTACAAAATCAGGAAAGGAGTGTATCAGGGATGCATCCTGTCTCTATACCTTTCCAGTCTGTGCTGAACAGATAATTCAGGAGGCTGGGCTTTATAAGGAGAAATGTGACATCAGCATTGGAAGAACTTGTTTTTTCCTAAAAGGTGATAGAGCTCAACAACCTACGTTAGGCAGATGACACAACCTTGCTTGCTGAAAATGAGGAGGGCTGGAAACATTTGTTGCAGAAGGTCAAGGACTGTAGCCTTCCATATAGATTGAAGTGTAACATCAAGAAAACAAAGATTTTCACCACAGAGAGAAGAGATAAAAATTGTTGACAATCTCTTCTTGCTCAGGTCCACAATCAACACTCTTGGCTCCAGTTGTTGTTATTGTTGTTATGTGCCGTTGAGTCGTTTTCGTCTCATAGCGACCCTATGCACAACAGCCCTAAACCCTGCTCTATCCTGCGCCAACCACGCTGCCTCCGACACACCCATCCCGATTACCCCAGTCAGTTTCAGCAAGCAGTGTTGTGTCATCTGCATATCATAGGTTGTTGATGAATCTTCACCCAATCCTGATGCTACATTCCTCCAACTATTGTTTGTTTTGTACCATAGAATCATAACCAATAGTTGACCCTGTGGCAGGTTTTCAGAGGCAGATAATCACCTTCTCTAGAGGTATAAAAAAATAAGAAAAGAAGAGGTGAAGCAGAGAATCAGTGAGCTGGAACATTATGAGAAGAAAAGGCAGAATGGAAACAAAGGGAAAATAAAGAAAATACTAGAATCTAGTGGGATAACGTCAAAAGGGAAAGTATACTAATGATTACGATTCCAAAGACGAGGGTGTCAGGGAAGTAGTAAGAAAATTGTGGAAGAAGTACTAGAAGGAAACTTCCCAGGTAACAAGGAGATCCACAATCAGGAATTTCAGTGAACCCCAAACAAACTAAACTCCAAATAAAAATAATCAAGACGCATTATAATCAAATTCTCTAAAATCAAAGATAAGGACAGAATACGGAAAGCAGTGTGAGAATAACAATAGGTCACCTACAAAGGAGGACCAATCAGATTAAGTTCTGATTTTTCAGCAAAAACCATACTAGCAAGAACATGAGATGGCATACATAGAAGTGTGAAGGAAAATACATGCTATCCAAGGGTCCTTTAACCAGCAAAGCTGTCCATCAAATAGGAAGTAGAATTTATGCCATTTGCAGAAAAGCAAGAACTTAAAAAATTTGTGAAAACAAGATCCACTCTATAAGAAATTCTAAGGGAAGTCCTACACATAGAGACACCAAAAGAAAGTGGATGGACCACAGTCACCAGAAACAACAGAAAAAGAAACACAGCAAAATGGCAGCTATAAAACCTAGCCTGTTAATAATCACATTTAATGTGAATGTTGTTGTTGTTATGTGCCGTCGAGTCGCTTGCAACTCATAGCGACCCTATGTACAACAGCCCTAAACTCCGCTCTGTCCTGTGCAAATCGCACCGTCTCTGACACTCCCATCCCAATTATCCCAGTCACTGAATCAATCCACCTCATAGAGGGCCTTCCTCTCCTGCGCTGTCCCTCCACCCTACCAAGCATGATGTCCCTCTCCGAGGACCGGTCTCTCTTCACAACATGTCCAAAGTATGTTAGACGGAGCCTCAGAATCCTTGCCTCCAAGGAGCCATCCAGTTAAACCCTCTCCAGGTCAAATCTGTTTGTTTTCCTAGCAGTCCATGGTATTCTCAATACTCTTCTCCAGCACCACAGCTCAAAGGCATCAATTCTCCTTCTATCCTCTTTGGTCATTGTCCAACTCTCTGAATAGGTTAAGTATATTAATTAAATGAAAAAGGGCAGCAGAATGGAACACCCCCTAAAAAAAAACCAAACCCAATCAAAGTCCATTAATATGTTTCCTACAAAAGACACATCTAAGAAATGAGGAAAAAGATTAACTAAAAATCAAAGTCTGGAAAAAAAAATTCCCAAGCAAATGGCATTCACAAGAAAGCAGGAGTAGCAATAATAATCTCTGATAAAGCAGATGTCAGGATGATAACCATCATAAAAGACAAAGAAGGGCACTATATAATCATTAATGGCTAAAAAAACCTACAAGACATAACCTTGTTCAACATCTACGTTTGAAATGATTGACCTGCAAAATAAATAAATAACAGATTTGAAAAAGGAAATAGACAGCATTACAATAGTAGTAGAAGACTTTAAAACATCACTCTCACCAAAATGTAGGTCAACTTAATGAAAGAAACTTCACAAAGGTGCAGAATATCTAAACTTTACAATTATACAACTTGAACCTGTGGATGTTTTCAGGCTACTGCACTCAACTAAAAGTCAATCCACTTTCTTCTTAAGTGCATGCAATACATTCTGCAGAATTGATCATATACTAGGAGAAAAAGTAACCCTCAACAAATTAAAAAACTTTAAAATAATAAAAGCATCTTTTCAGACCACAATGCTATAAAACTAGAAATTAGCAATAAAAGGAAAAAGCATATAAAGTCAACCACGTGGAAGCTAAATAACACCCTGTTAGAACATGTGTGTGCTCATGTGAAACCCTTACCTGGACCAGGAAGCAGTTGTCAGATCAGAGCAAAGAAACACTGTATGGTTCAAAATCAGGAAAGGGGTATATAGTGGACATATTCTGTCTCTATACTTTTTCAATCTATATGTGGAACAGATCATTTTGGAGGCTGGACTTTAAGACGAGGAATGTGGCATCAGGTTTAGAGGTAGACTCATAAACAGCCTGCACTGTATAGATGACACAACCTTCCTTGCAAAAACTGAGTAGGACCTGAAACATTTGCTATAGAAAGTCAAAGACTGTACTCTTCAATATGGATTGACACTTAACTTCAAAACGACTAAGATTCTCACCACTGACACTGATGGCACCATGATACATGGAGAAGAGATTAAGATTGCAAACAATTGAATTTTGCTCAGGTTCACAACCAACATTTGTGGCATCAGCATTAAGGAAATAAAAAGGTGAATTGCACTAGAAAAATCTACCATTAGCAACCTATCCAGAGTGCTAAAGAGCTAACATGTCAGTCTAGAGACTAAGGTGCACCTGACCTAGGCTTTGGCCTTCATTATTTGCTGTGCATCAGAGAACTGGACAATGACTAAGGATGACAGAAGAAGAATCAATGCCTCTGAATTTTGGTGCTGGAGAAAAGTATTGAAAATACTATGAACTGCCAAGAGAACAAACAGGTTTGTCCTGGAGAGGTTAAGACCAAGTTGTTCCTCAGAAGCAAGGGTTTTGAAGCTACATCTGATATTCATTGCTGTTTGCAGGAAGGACCAGTCCTTGGAGAAAGACATCATACTTGAATGGATGGAGGGACAATTCAAGATAGGAAGTCTTAGGAAGAGATGAATTGACACAGTAATGGGAATAATGGGTGTAAGTTGCTGGAGATAAGGAGATGAGGTCACTATAGAACAGGTTTCAGAGCTATTGTGCATTGGGTCACTATGAGTTGGAGATGACTTAATGGCACATGACAGCAACAGAATATAATTGAATTATAGAAGAAATAAAAATGAAACATATAACTTCTCAGAAAAATGAAAATGAAAATACATCATAAAAATACCTCTGGGATAAAGCTAAAGCAGTCCTCAGGTGGCACTTCATAGCAACAGGCATACACATGAAAAAGGAAAAAGTGCAAAATTAATGACCTAACTTAACATCACGATCAAATAGAAAAATAACAACATTCCCACCCTAAAGCCTTTAGAAAAAAGAGAATTATAGGACAAGGACTGAAATCAATGAGATAATAGGAAAAACAATTGAAATCATCAACAAGATCAGGAGCTGGTTCTTCAAAAGGAAAAATAAAATTTACTTGAACAAGAACTGATAGAGATCACATCACAACAAAATTGTTGTTGTTGTTATTTGCTATTGAGTCACTTGCAACTCATAGCGACCCTATGTACAACAGCTCTAAACTCTACTCTGTCCTGTGCCGATCTCATTGTCTCCAGCACAATCATCCCGATTGCCCCAGTCACTGAATCAATCCACCTCCTAGAGGCCCTTCCCCTCCTGCGCCTGCCCTGCACCCTCCCAAGCATGATTCCTTCTCCAAGGACTGGTCGCTCCTTACAACATGACCAAAGTATGTCAGACGAAGCCCCAGAATCCTTG
>NW_006399985.1:4051797-4080307 GCF_000299155.1 Elephantulus edwardii | reverse complement strand
ATTGTTGATTCTTGGATAGTTTAGTTAAAATTCATTAGGAAAGACGTTTGCTATAACTGGCAAATAAATCTTTCATTTGATCCAATACCTGAATCATTTTTAAGCTATCTGTTAGAATCAGAAATGATTACTTGGGGAAGTGGGATTAAATATGAAGGACTTTACTTAACAAAGATAATAATACTTCAAATCTTCAATGTGGTAACTATGGGGAAATGAAAAGGAAAGATCAACAATTCTAAGTAAAGTTCATTTAAAATTTTGCTTTCTTAGTGAAAGATTAGGTATCCAGGCAGTTTAGAGTCAAGACAAATATTTCAAGAAACAAAGGAAGGAAGGAAGGAAGGAAGGAAGGAAGGGAAGGAAGGAAGAAAGAAAGAAAGAAATTGAGCAGGTCATAAAATGACTCCCTCCAAACAGCAACAAAAACAAAATGTCCTGGCCCAGATGGCTTCTCAACTGAATTCTACCAACATTCTAAAAAGAACTATCACCAATTCTACTTAAATTATGTAAACAAAATAGAAAAAGAATGAACATTCCCAGAGTTATTCAATGAAGCAAGCATAACCCTAATACCAAAACTAGGCAAAGACATTACCAAAATTGAAAATTACAGACTAATATTTTCAGGAATATAGATGCAAAAATCCTTAACAAAATACTGACTAAAGGAATCCAAAAGCACATCAAATATTTATTCATCATGACCAAGTGAGATTCATAAAAGGTATTCAAGAGTGGTTTAATGTAAGAAAAACAATGTAATTCATCACATTAATAAAACAGAGAATAGGAACCACAGGATCTTATCAATTGATAAAGAAAAGGCCTTTGACAATATCCAACATCCCTTTCTGATTAAAACACTCAATAAAACAGAAACAAAAGGGAATTTTCTCAACATAGTGAAAAATATATATACAAGCCAAAGAGCCAATATCATTCTCAATGAAGAAAGACTAAAGGCATTCCCTTGCAAATGGGGACTAGACAAGGCACTCTACTAGCACCACCCCTATTTAATATTGAAGTGAAGGTACTGGCTAGGGCAATAAGACAAGAGAAGGAAATAAGAAGGGTTTAAACTGGCAAAGAGTTGGTAAAACTGTCACTATTTGTAGATAATAATGTACATAGAGAGCTAGTACACCAGAGTGGCAGGATACAAGAAAAATTTACAAAAGTCAGTTCAGATTCTTGACACAAATGAAGAAAATATGTAATACCAACAAATGTAAGACTGCGAAACTGTGGTACATTCACACAATAGAATACTTTGCAGCACTAAGAAATAACAATTTTGTGAAATAGTATTTAAAATGGAAGAGCCTAGAAAGCATTATGCTGAATGAACTAACTCAGTCGCAAGGACAAATACTGCATAGGACTATTGTAAAATTAGAAGGATAACTAATAAGATCCTTCTGAATGTCCAAAGGAAAAGGGATAGAAAAAAGAGAATCATGGAAATCACTACGATACCAGATTTCAGGGGGCAGATTGGGAGTTGAGTGAGAAAGAATGGGAAAGATTTAATGAGGAATTGAAAAGATACAGATCAATCAAAAAACTCCAACAGAGTAAAAAGGAAAGCCACAGATTGGGAAAAAATATTTGGTAATGTCATGTCAGAGAAGGGACTTATATCTAGAATTAATAAAATACGTGAGCACCACAACAAGGTAAAGGTAAATAACCAAATTGGAAAAATGGGCATGGGATATGAACAGACACTTCACCAAAGAAGACATTCAGATGGCCAACAAATACATGAAGAAATGTTCAAAATCCCTAGGTCTAAGAGAAATGCAAGTTAAAACAACAGTATTACCTCACCCCAGTAATACTAGCAAATTTAACAGAACAGCAAGCAACAAATATTGGCAAGGTTGTGGAGAATATGGAACCCTTATTCACTGTTGGTGGGAGTGTAAAATGGTGCTTTCTCAAAAAGTTTCAAATAGAAATATCATTAGATTCAGCAATTCCACTACTAGGAATTTACAGAAACTATAACTGCCACCTAAGCAGATATATGCACACTCATATTTATTTGGGCTTTGTTTGCAATAGCAAAGAGCTGGAAACAACCCAAGAGCCCATCAACAAATGAATGGATAGTGAAGCTCTGGTATATTCACATGATGGAATATTATGCAGCATTGAAAAACAAGGAACTCATGAAATATTATGCAAAATGGATGACTCTGGAGAACATTATACTGAGTGAAATATCTCAGTCACAAAAGGACAAATATTCCATAGGGCCGCTGTTATAAAATGACACTGACATTGGAGTTGAGGGAAGGCAGAGAAGGAGAGGAGGAATGATGTATACTTCATCAAAACAGATGAGGGAGAGACCTGTTTAAAAGGGATATATGATTGGGTGTTATTGTCATGACAAGAGTCAACTTAAGGCTGCACAGTGGAGTGGAGTGGAGTTGGGGGAAGGATTGCATAACAATGAAAGGGATTGTCTTTTACTTTTCAAGGAGAAGAGTGAATTGAGGGGGTGGGGGGGGTCAGGGAGAAAAGTACAACGAGTGACTGGAAACCACAAGTCTCTGTAAACTTTCATTAAAATTGATAAAAATATAGATACAGATTAATGGTGATTGGTTATATAAAATACCAGTACATAAGAGTGGTTCCATAATGCAAGGTGCGGATGGAGAATTCTGTAGAACATAATGTGAAAAGAATAAAATACAAGGTAAAGGAACTATTGCATGAAAGCAAAAAATAAAAAGGAGGGGGAGGGAGGGGTAGAAAGGAGGAAGGAGAGAAGATGGAGTCTAAGGGAGCATAGCAGGTGGGGAGCATCCATGGAGTCTTGAGGGGACAGTGGATAAAAGATGTTGCTGTTGTTATGAGCTGTTGAGTTGTTTGTGATTCACAGTGACCCTACGAGAACAATGCCTCTGAAACCTGCTATCCTGAACTAGTCTCATTGTCTCTAACACTCCCACTCCCATTACCCCACCTACAGTATGGACTGAGGCTCAATGTCAAGAAGACAAAGAGTCTCACCACTGGACCAATTGGCAGCGTCAGGATGGATGACGAAGAGATTGAGTTTGTTCACAGCTTCAGTTTGCTCGGCTCCACAGTCAACACTCTTGGCACCAGCAGTTAGGATATCAAAAAGTGTATCGCGATGGGAAAGTCTGCTGTTAGGGACCTCTCTAAGGTACTCAGGAGCAACAGTGTCTCTCTGGAGACTAAGGTGCGCCTGATACAGGTCATGGTATTTGCAATCGCTTGTTATGCATCAGAGAGTTGGACAATGACTAGGAAGGACAGAAGGAGAGTGGATGCTTTTGAGCTGTGGTGCTGGAGAAGGGTACTGAATGTACCATGGACTGCCAGGAAAAGAAACAGATTCATCTTGGAGAGGATTAAACCAAGCTACTCCTTGGAGGCAAGGATTCTGGGGCTTCGTCTGACATACTTTGGACATGTTGCAGGAGGGACGGGTCCTTGGAGAGGGACATCATGCTTAGGTAGGTGGAGGGACGGCGCAGGAGAGGAAGACCCTCTATGAGATGGATTGATTCAGTGCCTGGGGTATTCGGGATGGGTGTGTCAGAGGCGGTGCGGTTGGCGCAGGATAGAGCAGGGTTTAGGGCTGTTGTGCATAGGGTCGCTATGAGTCGGAAACGACTCGACGGCACATAACAACAACAACAACGACAAACTATATCAATCAATCTCATTGGGGTCTTCTCCAGCACTGTCCCTCCACCCTTCCAGGCATTATATTCTTCTCAAAGGACTTGTCCCTCTTGGCAATGTGCTCAAAGTATGTGAGACAGAGTTTCAAAATCCTTGCATCCAGAGAGCAATTTGATTTTTACCTCTCCAGGGCATATCTCTTTGTTCTCTTGGCAGTCCATGTTATCTTCAACACTCTTCTCCAACACTACAACTCAAAGGTGTCTATTGGTGGGAGTTCATGATATTAAGTAAGGTATGTTTGAGGGATTGTGTGGAGCACAAAGTACATGGATAAAGTGCAGTCTTTGTTGTTGTTTGTACTGTTGAGTCGTGTATGACTCACAGCAACCCTACGAACAACAGATCTAAACCCTGTCCTATCCTGTATCATTCCCACACTTCCTGACAATTTAGAGCCCATTGAGGCTGTCAGTGCCAATCCACCTGGTCGAGGGTCTGCTCTCCTTTCTAAGCATCTTGCTCTTCTCTAAGGAATAGCCCTTACTAACAGACCTGAAATATGTGAGGGGAAACCTCATCTTTTCCTCCGAAGAGCACTCTGTCTGCACTCTCTCCAAGACATATTTGTTTGTTCTTTTAGCAGTCTATGGGATGTTCAGTTCTTTTCTCCAACACAAGTCAAAGCATCAATTCTTCTGTCATGCTTGTTCATTGTTCAGCTTAGATAGTGATTGGAAAGACCATGGCCTGAATCAGACACACCTTAATCTTCAAACTGGCATCATTACTCCATAGTGAAGAAGGAAAGCAGTTGGAAAATGTGGGCTTAATTAAATGAGACTGGAAATAGAATGATCAAATTTTCTATTTTTCAGTAATTTATTCATTGAAAGTATCTTTTTAAAAAAGAAACACCTGGTGGCTTTACATACGGGGCTCACCTGATGGACTGCATAGGAATCAGATTGACTACATCTGTGGAAGGAATTGTTGGAGAAGCTCAATATCTGCAGGGGCAGACTGAGTCAGACAATCAAATTACTCATGTTCAAAAAGGGGTAGAAGAGAATGAAAACAAGTCCACAATAACCAAGATGAGATCTTGACTCTATTTCATCTCAATTTCAAGATCTTACGAATAAGTTTGAAGCATAGAACATGAAAAGAACAGATGAGTGATGGGCTATCAAGGTTATATATCATCCATGAAGAAAGCAAAAGGTCTTTGTCAAGGGGAGGGTTTCCAAAAGAGGTCCAGAGGCCTCTTTGAGTATGAACTAGAAAGTTCTTACTCAAAAATACAAGAAAGACACTGATAATAAGTGAAAGCAAGAGAAAGGAACTGAGGTTTATTAGATGTTGATAACAGACTATGAAGGACTCAGGACAGACTAACTTGTTTTTATCTTACAAAAGGGTTTCTATATCTTTTGTTAGTAGGGAGTGGGGTTTACACAGCTGAAGGTGCATTCCTTCTACTGGATATGGTGACTTTGGCCATCTTGTTTATGTTTTCCTAGAGTCTGTTGTTCTGCCACATTCCATAAGAGTGTTTTATTGTCATGTAGCCACATTCCTTGAGGGTTGTTTTCTATTGTTATATTGCCACAGTCTTTGTCAAAACCAACTAGTTCTAATTGATCTCCTCTGACAGCTGTCCTTTGCCATTCCCTGTCACTCTCCCCCGTGAGAGATATTTCACCCTGATTCATTAGGAGGTGGACTTTGCATTCTCTTAGCTACTTCCTTCTGGAAAAGGGCATCGGAGGTTCTAGGGTGAAGATCATCACTCACTACTATAAAGGCCCCTTTGGCAATAGAAAACACGTAGAGTATTGTGGGGATTGATTTTGGAATTTAGATGCACTGCTATTATTTGTGCTCAGGTGTACAAGTTCATATCCTTGGAGGTGCATCATTTTAACATGGAACTGTTACAGCCTAGAAGATACCAAATTTAACTAACAAGTTAAAAATACATGGAACAAAAATGAAAAATAATATTCCAACTAGATGTTCTAACTGTGGCAGAGACCAGGTTACAGAGGGAAGATAGTTCTTAAAATAAAAGGCTTCTGAAAAAAAAAAATTAAAAGGCTTCTAATTAGTAATGCTTAGCGCCGGAGCCCAAAGTGGGCTTTATTTTTTTGTACAAATGCTCAGTGGTCCATTCTAGGTTATCTTCCCAGCCTCCTTTTTAATTGATCATATAAGAGTTTGGGTAACTCTCTTAATGAAGGAATCTCGATCTTGCAATACCTAGTCATCCTCAAAAATTACTAGGGAAGATAGGCACAGAGTATTGTTTCAACCCAACCTGGGGAGAGCTTTCTACTGTAATATGCCAAAATGAATCTCAAGAAATGAACTCCAGGGAGCCATATTTGGGCCTTTTCTTAGGACACTGCAAAACCTTCTTTACTTAAATTTCTAAGGTGCTCCGAGTATCCTCACCTGAGGCCTTATAAGTTGTATTACATACTAGAAGATCATCTTTAAGATCTAGTACCGTGAAATAGAATTGGCTGGTATCCTGCCTATTATAGTACAAGGGTTAGGAACCACAGGATGTAGAACCACATCTATGTCATTTATTCTCAAGTCCTAGACCAACTTCCATTTATTATTGGGTTTTTGGTTTGTTTTTTTTTTGCAGTTTCAAAATGTCAATGTTAGTTTGTTTGTTTTATTTAGTTTGTTTATTTTTCCTTTCAATGAACATCTACAGAGATTTTGGAATTCCATTCATTCATTGTTGCACCCTTCTCCCCACACAAACCCCTCCCCCGCTTTGCTCCTCTCCTTGAAAAGCAAAAGAAAAACTCCCTCATTGGTACACAATCTCCCCGCATCTCCCCAAACCCCACCCCGTACCCCCAAATATAATCCACTCTGCAACCCTCATTGCGTACTCCTACGATAAAAAGAATGCCCTAAAGTATAATACTTTTAGACTATTCTCTCCTCTCCCCCATAGACTTCAATGCCTTAAACATATTTCATGCAGTTTTTCACAGTCTTACCCCCCCATCCCAATGCCAGCCTCATTCTACAACAGTGGCACCATATAGCATTTGTCCCTTTGAGACTGAGATACCTCACTCAGCATAATGTCCTCCAGGGTCACCCATTTTGAATAATATTGCATGAGTTCCTTATTTTTCAGTGCAGCATAGTATTCCATTGTGTGAATATACCACAGCTTCTCTACCCATTCGTTTGTTGATGGGCATTTAGGTTGTTTCCAGCTCCTTGCAAGGATAAGCATTCTATAAGGAGAAGTCATTTCAGTAAACAGACCAGCTTCTTTTCATTGCTTAATTATAAAGGCCAGACCTCTCCAGCCTTCAGGAGATATCCTATATTGTCTCTGTTTTGGATAACCTACTCCAGGTGTAAGAGCTGTTTTATTAGGCTTTATATTTACTGCCTGGATAGATAACCCAGATGCCCAAACCTTTGAGTCTAGAGCTCTAAATTCTCGAGGTAACATTTCAGGATCCTCAGATAGAACAGAGGTTAGCCCTAATATCTTCATGGCTAATGAAAAGAAAATCTTGGTCTTCACTCCAAACATAAGTTCTCTCCCTAAGAGGGGCGAAGCATTTGTAGAAATTACCAAAACCTGATGAGAAAGCAGGCAGGAAGTCCACATGCAAGGCAGAGGAGGAATGAAGAACTGCTTACGAGGTTTTTGGTCAATTCAAACAACTAAGAAATAGCGGGGAGAGAGTGGACCTGAGACGGCTTGTAGGACAGAATAAGAGGCTCCTGTGTCCAGGAGAAAATGGATAGACTTACCGGCAATGTCAAAGATCACCCACAGCTCTTCTGGGAGCATTTGAATTGTTGAAACGTGCTCCTTTGTTGTTGGCTGAGAGCCGGGGCCTCGTCAATCCTCTATGGATTCATGCGTTGGGACCTGATATGGGCAGCCTTTGGCCAAGTGCCCTTCGGATCCACACTTGAAGCAGGTGAGTAGTAGCTTCCTCTCTACTACTCCTTTGCCTACCTCTGGTTCTCACCGATGACACTCTCTATTAAAGTGTTACAGCTTTCCACAACGGAAGCAATTCTGACTCCCTGTATTCCTTTGGCATTGACTGCAAGATTTCTTTTCCTGACACAGGCCCTGAATTGGCAGCAATAGCTATTATTTTGGCCATTCTCTGGTCTTTTCTCTCTCCGTCTAGATCCCGTTGTTAAAGACAGTGACTGCTGGTTTTAAAAATTTATTCGAATCACCTTGAGGCCCCATTGCCTTGAGTTGACACTTTCTTCTAATATATGCGGCCACCTGATTTATAAAATGAGTATTTAGAATTACTCTGCCTTCAGGGCTTTTAGGATCTAAGTTTGTGAACTTTTTCATGGCTTCACCAAGTCTCCCACTAATGGCTGCCATATTTTCTTCTTGTCCTGAGTAATTTCTATTCTTTTTGAGTAATTAACTGGTTTAATCTGAATTTCTCTCATCCCTTCCAGCAACCAAGTCTGCATGTAGTCCCCAACGGCTCGTCCCTGATTTTCTGGTTGGCCTGGCTGGTAATTCCAGTAAGGATTTTGGCCTGGATTGCAGTTGCCCCATCTGCTAGTTAAGGGTTATTGATATGAAACCTGTGTGCTCTGCCTTGCTGCTACCAATATTCTTGATTTTTCATCAGGAGAACAACAGAACGATAGGAGAACCATTAGGTCTTTCCATGTCATATCAAAGATAGAAATAATTTTATGGAACTCATCAATAAATTTTCCTGGATCAGTAGAAAAAGATCCTAACTTTTCCTTGCAGTTTTGCAAATCCCTCATGGAGAAGGGAACATGTACCTGCATAGTTTGCCTATTGTTTTGTCCCACTTCTGAAGAGGAAGCAAGGAAGGATATATTTGGGGGTAGGGGGTTAGAAACATTATATGGTGGGGGTGTCACCTCATTTGAAGGAATATCTTCATGTCTCTTTTCCCAGAGTTGATTTCAAGCTCTCTAGAGGGGATTCTGCTGCTGAGGTAGTGTCTCTTGTGGGTAGACTGGGTTTAGGGTTTACCTCAAGGCCATAGTTTGTGTGTAAAGAAATTCTATCTCTTAAAAACAAAAATGCCTGAGTATAAGGTATTTCACTGCACTTCCCCTGACTTTTCCAAAACAAGTCTAATTGTAAAATGATGTTATAGGTAGGACTACCCCCCACTGGCCATCTTTGAGAGTCCCCCAAAGGATGGGTTGGCCATGACACATTGGAAAATAAAATTAACTACTTCTTCTTCTTTAGGGACTTCATTTGGAGTCCAAGAGGCACTCCAAAGGTGTAACTTGGACTTTATTTTTTTATTTTTTTTTTTGTAACTTGGACTTTAGAAGACGGTTGTGTCATAGTTATCACAAAAGGGGAAAGGGTTTCTTCAGTAAAACTACTCATAGCATTTATCTGTTCATTTCTAATGTCTCAAAAAGGGATCTCAACTGGCTTGCTGGGCATCACCCTTGATTAGTTAGTCAAACTTTCCCAAGACAATTCCCCTAGTCTCAGGTTGGTTGGGCTTCTACGAAGCCTTCACAGGCCTGCAGGAGGTGGGCAGAGGGGAGTTCAGCTGACTAATGAAACGGGGAAGCATTACTACCCTTTCTTCATGAGATTTAGGGTCTGAGTCTATAAATTTCTGCATTGCTTCTCCTAGCTTATTCTTAAGTGCTGTACTCTTCTTTTTTCTTATTTTTACAGACTTAAAATAATTTACGGACTTTACACAAATATTTCTTAATCCCTTTATGAGATCTCTGACTGCTCCTGTTAGCTCTAACTTTTCTACTAATTGATAGTTCCAAAGTAGATTTTATTGTGGGGTCTGCCTGAGCTCTATTTGCTACATGTCAGTTAGTAGCATGTAAATTATTAGCCTGGGGTCAAGCAGCTCTAATAGTTCTGTGCTTCCTATCAGAAAAACAGAAGAAAGAGAACAAAACTCTTAAATCTTTTTCATAAAAATAATAGTAGTAATATTCTAAAACTCTTCTACCAATTTCTCAGAGTTCTGGGGGGAAATTTCTAGTTTGTCTGTACAATCTTTTAAATCTCCCATACTAAAGGGAACATGGACTCTCATGGCGTTTTCTCAAAACCATAAATGCCTGAATGTAAAGTATCTGATGCTGTTTGCTCTCTCTCAGGCAGAATAAATCAAGCTGCATTTTAGTGTTGCAATTTAGGGAGCTATTGATTGGCTAAACTTCTGAATCATTTCTTCAGAGTGTTTAATTTCAAGCTTTGAGCATTCTAATTTTTACGCAAACAACCTTAGCTGATGGTGAGGTCATCCTATAACAGTTCTGGAAAACAAAGGATTCCTAGAAGGACCTGGGCCTGAGCCCTGATGTCTCAGTGGCTGTCCTCTCCTGTGGGCCTCTACCCACCCGTGCCTGTTCCTGGAAGCGACCCTCCACCACAGTAAACATGGCATTCCTGTCCAGGAAAGGCCACTTAGTTTCCTGGAACTTCAGAAAGTCCAACTTTCTGGATTTCATAGACAGTCTATTAATGGCACCCGACTTCTGTGACACATCCGCCTATAATCCTTCTTCCTTTCACCTACTCTGGATACTAAGTTGCATTTTCTCTCTTATCTGCTCCCAAATTCCTAGGTCACATTATATATGCAGCTGTTAAAGACTGGTTTCTATGTTTCACTCTGGCATTCCGGAAAACCTGAGGTAGACAGGTTAGCCAGCCTTATCACTGCCAAATGTTGTTGTTGTTATGTGCTGTTGAGTCCTTTGCGACTCATAGTGACCCTATATACAACAGCCCTAAATCCTGCTCTATCCTGTGCCAATCTCACTGCCTCTGACACACCCATCCCGATTATCCCAGTCACTGGATCAATCCACCTCATAGAGGGCCTTCCCCTCCTGCACTGTCCCTCCACCCTCCCAAGCATGATGTCCCTCTCCAAAGACCTGTTTCTCCTTACAACATGTCCAAAGTATGTCAGGCGAAGCCCCAGAACCCTTGCCTCCAAGGAGCAGCCTGGTTTAACCCTCTCTAGGATGAATCTGTTTCCTTGGCAGTCCATGGTACATTCAATACTCTTCTCCAGCACCACAGCTCAAAGGCGTCAATTCTCCTTCTATCCTCCCTAGTCATTGTCCAACTCTCTGATGCATAACAAGTGATTGCAAAAACCATGGCCTGTATCAGGTGCATCTTAGTCTCCAGAGAGACACCGTTGCTCTTGAGTACTGTAGAGAGGTCCCTAACAGCAGACTTTCCCATCGCAATATGTTTTTTGACTTCCTGGCTACTGGTGCCAAGAGTGTTGAACGTGGAGCCAAGCAAACTGAAGCTGTGAACACTCTCAATCTCTTCGCTATCTATCCTGATGCTACCAATTGGTCCAGTGGTGAGAACTTGACCCTCTGCAGTAAGTGCATGAGGTCCTCCTCAGTTTCAGCGAGCAAAGTTGTGTCATCTGCATAACGCAGATTGTTGATAGATCGTCCACCAATCCTAACGCCACGCTTCTCCTCATAGAGTCCAGCCTCTCGGATAATCTGCTCTGCATACAGGTTGAAAAGGTATGGAGATAGGACACATCCCAGGCATACACCCTTCCCAATTTTGAACCATGCAGTGTTGCCCTGCTCTGTTCTGACGACTGCCTCTTGCCAATTTAGAGATATCATCCTTTAGAAACTCTTTAACTGTAGCTTCTAATTTATTGAAGTTTTGCCTTTTTTCTCTTACTATGCCTGTTGGACGTGAGCTTATTTCTTGCCCTCTTCAACTTCCTTATTAATAACTTTTTTAAAAAAATAGCTTTATTCTTTTATCTGTTGCCTTCTTTATCCAACTGAAATTGTCAGAGTTCATGTGTCCAAAACTATTGTCTCATTAAATTTAAGATGAAAAAGAAAAGTTTTAAATTTGGACATTTTTCTCTGTTCTGTACCTAGCCTGAAAATTGAGGACTAGTGAAAAAGTTCTCTGAGAGAAAGGAGAACAAAAACCTTTCCAAGCTTGTCCTCCTTCAAAATAAAACCAACAAAGGCACATGTAGGCTTCTGATTTGAGCATATTCACTTATCTCTAGTCCTTTCTGCCTATTGCAGTTGGTTGCTGCTTTAGGAAGGGCCTGGAGTAAGCCTGGAAAGGGAATGAGTACTAAAACATGATTTTTTTTTTCTTCCCCTTTTTTCCTTTTAGTGTTAATGTCTGTCTGTGAAAAATGGGGGTGAGATCAGAGAGTTAAGAGTTAGGAGGTCCTACTAGTTGCTTAAATCTATAACTCAATTCCAAACTGATCAGTTATCAACAGAGAAAAGAAAAAAAAAAAAAACAACAATAAAACCAACAAGACCCTGTGGACAAACCTCTTTCCCATTGCATCACAAATCTGTTCCAGGTAGAGGAGAAACACTAAATAGCCACCAACAAACTTTACCCACATTAATTAACATTGTTGTTGTTGTTGTTGTTAAGTGCCTTCAAGTCACAGGCGACTCATAGCAACCCTATGAAGGAGAGTCCTCAATGCTTGGGTGCCTTTCATCCTCTCTCCAGGTTCATAGGGTTTCCTGAGGCAAGGTATTGTGAAAGTGGATGCCACTCCTCCTTCCAAGCGGGGGAGCTCCACTGACTCTCTGTGGGCATTGGGTAGCCAACCATTAACGCTTTTGACACATCAGTGTCACAGTTAACTAACATTATTAACAAAATTAAAGGTTTACTTACAAGCCCACTGTCTGCTTCATGCAGGAAATGTGGAAGAATGTAAAAAGAAACAGAGGTAGAGCTAATTGTTTAGGCAATAAAGTAGGAGGATTAAGTCTTTTAAACCAAAAAAGTATAAGAAGCCAAATTTTAAGATCATGGCTCTTTGAACCCCAAGCATTTCTAGTTGGGCTTGATGTGCTGCTTGGGTGACTCATGTCTTGGTTTTCAGTTCAGAGAACTGGGCACGGATGGAAGTTACAGATTCCTCCATTCTCAGACGAATATCCTATTTCCCAATGAGTCTTACCAGGGGTCAGCCCCATGCCCTGGAATTCACAGCTACACAGAGGAAACAGACACTCTGATTCGGCCCAGAGAGAAAAATATGGGCTGTCTGCTTCATATCAGGGGTGGAGAAGCCCCTCTATGAGGACTGGAGCACCGGTATAATCCCCCAGAAGGTATACTCACCAATGGGACCCTTAGAAGGGTACTGGTGAGGTAGTCTCCTTATCTCACAGGAGGCTGACTATCCTATCACCCATTGAGACTTTGGCAGACACAAAATCCCACAATCAATCTACAGGGGAAATAGGGTTCAAAGGGCCAGGATTTAGAAGTATGTTGTTGTTATGTGCTGTCGAGTCGTTTGCGACTCATAGCTACCCTATGTACAACAGCCCTAAACCCCGCATTGCCTCTTGACATACCCATCCCAATTACCCCAGTCACTGAATCAATCCATCTCATAGATGGATGTCCCTCTCAAAGGACCCGTCCCTCCTTGCAACATGCCCAAAGTATGTCAGACAAAGCCCCAGAATCCTTGCCTCCAAGGAGTAGCTTGATTTGACCCTTTCCAGGATGAATCTGTTTGTTTTCTTGGCAGTCCATAGTACATTCAATACTCTTCTCCAGCACCACAGCTCAAAGGAATCAATTCTCCTTCTGTCCTCCCTAGTCATTGTCCAATCTCTGATGCATAACAAGTGATTACAAAGACCATGGCCTGTATCAGGTGCACCTTAGTCTCCAGAGAGACACCGTTGCTCTTGAGTACTGTAGAGAGGTCCCTAACAGCAGACTTTCCCACCGCAATATGTGTTTTGATTTCCTGACTGCTGGTGCCAAGAGTGTTGACTGTGGAGCCGAGCAAACTGAAGCTGTGAACAATCTCAATTTCTTTGCCATCCATCCTGATGCTACCAATTGGTCCAGTGGTGAGAATCTTTGTCTCCTTGACATTGAGCCTCAGTCCTATTATATATATTATTAAAGATATTATGTAGTTTTGGTTTATATAAAATAAACCAAAAAACCCCCAAGAAGATGGTGTTCCTACTCTTGATAATTTTATAGTATGGTTAGATAGATAGCTTGTTGTTGTAAGGTGTTATCTAATTGAGTATGACTCATAGAAACTCTATGAACAACAGATCTGAACCCTGTCCTATCTTGTGCCATACTCACACTTTGTGATACTTGAGAGCCCATTGTGGTAATTACCATGTCAATCCACCTGGTCAAGGGTCTTCCTCACCTTCATCAACCCTCCATCCTTCCAAGCATCATATCGCTCTCCAAGGAACAGGATGCTCGAAGTATATGAGGTGAAGCCTTATCATCCTTGCCTCCAAAGAACAATATAGCTGTACCGTCTCAAAGACATATTTGTTCTTTTGGAAGTCCATGGATGTTCAGTGTCTTTCTCCAACACCAAAACTCCAAGGCATCAATTCTTAGTAATCCCAATTCATTGTCCAACTTTCAGATGTTTAGGAAGTGATTGGAAAGATTATGGCCACAATCATGTGCACCTTAGTCTTCAAACTGGAATCATCACCCCACAATAATTTGGACAGATCTCTAACTGAAGACTTACCCAATGTAGTTGTTGTTGTTATGTGTTGTCGAGTCACCTGCAACTCATAGTGAGCCTGTGTACAACAACCCTAAACTCTGTTCTATCCCTTGCCGATCTTGTCTGACACACCTATCCCCATCACCCCAATGAGTGAATCAATCCATCTCATAGAGGGTCTTCCTCCCCTTCACTGTCCTTCTACCCTCCCAAGAATGACATCCCTCTCCAAGGACTGATCCTGCCTTGCAACATGTTCAAAGTATATCAGATGAAACTTCAGAATCCTTGCCGCCAAGGAGCAGCCAGACTTCACCATTTACAGGACGAATTTGCTTGTTCTCCTAGCAGTCCACAGTATATTCAATACTCTTCTTCAGCAACACAGCTCAAATGCATCAACTCTCCTTCTATCATCCCTAGTCATTGTCTAGCTCCCTGATGCATAGCAAGTAATTGCAAAGACCATGACCTGTATCAGGCACACCTTAGTCTCCAGACTGACATCATTACTCATCTGTACTTTGGAGAAGTCTCTGAGAGCAGCCTTTCCCAGTGCAATTCTTCTTTTAATTTCATGCCTGCTCATACCAAGAGTGTTGATTGTAGAGCCAAGCAAACTGAAGCTATCAACAATCTCAATCCCTTTACCATCTATCACGACACTACCAATTGACCAAGTGGTGAAAATCTTTGTTTTCTTGATAATGAGCTTCAATCCATATTGAAGGCTGCAGTCATTGGCCTTCTGCAGCAAGTGCTTCAGGTCCTCCTCAGTTTCAACAAGCAGGGTTGTGTCATCCGCATTATGCAGCTTGTTGATGAGTCTACTTACAATCCTGATGTCACATTTCTTGTCATAGAGCCCAGCCTCATGGATAATCTCTTCTGCATATAGATTGAAAAGATATGGAGATAAGACACATCCTTGATGCACACTCTTCCCAATTTTGAACCATGCAGTGTTCCCTTGCTCTGTTCTTAAGATTGCCTCCTGGTCCATGTATATGTTTCACATAAGCACCATCAAGTGTTCTGGGATTCCCATTCTTCTCAGAGTCAGCCACAGTTTGTTGTGATCCACAACAGTCAAATCCTTTGAATAGTCAATGAAACACAGAAAGATATTCCTGTGTACTCTCTGCTTTTAGCCAAGATCCATCTGACACTAGCTATAATAACCCTAGTGCCACGGCTTCTTCTAAGTCCAGCCTGCACTTCAGGCAGTTCTCTATTGATGTGCTGCTCCAGTCATTTTTGGATAATCTCCAGCAGAATCTTGCTTGCATGTGATATCAATGATATTGTTTGATATTTTCCACACAGTCAGATTGCCTTTCTTTTTTAAAAATTGTATTAATTTTAATGAACATTTACAGAGATTTTGGATTTCCATTCACTCATTGTTGCCCTTTTCTCCCTGCCCACACCCCCACACCCCAGTTCACTCTTCTCTTTGAAAAGTAAAAGAAAAATTCCTTCATTGGTATACAATCCCTCCCCCGGCCCCCCGAGTACACTACACTAGGCAACCTTCATTCTGGACTCGTGTCATAACCATAATACCCAATCATATAGCACTTTTAAACTGTTTTCTCCCTCATCTGTTTCAATGCAGTATATATAATTTAGCCAATTTTTCTCAGTCTCACCCCAACCCTGATGTCAGTCCCATTCTACGACAGTGGCCCTATGCAGTATTTGTCCTTTGGTGACTGAGATCTATCACTCAGCATAATGTCCTCCAGGGTCACCCATTTTGAATAATATTGTATGAGTTCCTTGTTTTTCAATGCAGCATGGTATTCCATTGTGTGACTATATCATAGGTTCTCTATCCATTCGTTTGTTGATGGGCACTTAGGTTGTTTCCAACTCTTTGCTATTGTGAACAAAGCCACAGTAAACATGGGTGTGCATATATCTGCCTGGGTGGCAGTGAGGGTTTCTTTAGGGTATATTCCCAGTATAGGAATTGTTGGGTCAAATGGTATTTCTATTTGCAACTTTTTGAGAAAGTGCCATACCGCCTTCCATAGTGGTAGCACCATTTTACACTCCCAACAACAGTGAATAAGGGTTCCAGTTTCTCCGCAACCTCGCCAGCATTTGTTGTTTGCTGCTCTGTTAAATTTTGCTATTCTTGCTGGGGTGAGGTGATATCTCACAGTCGTTTTGATTTGCAATGACATGTCAGATAATGGACTTATATCTAGAATTTATAAAATACTTGAGCACCACAAGATAAAGGTGAATAACTCCATTGAAAAATGGGCACAGGATATGAACAGACACTTCACCAAAAAGACATTCAGATGGCCAATAAATACATGAAGAAATGCTCAAAATCCCTAGCTCTTAAAGAGATGCAAATCCGATCGCCTTTGTTTGGAATGGAAAAAAAATACAGATCTCTGTCAGTCAGTTGGCCAGATAGCTGTCCTCCAGATTTCTTAGCACAACTTGGTGAGCACATCCAGGACAGTTTCTGTATGTTGAAATATGTCAATCGGTATGCCGTCAATTCCTGGGGCCTTGTTTTTTGCCACTTCTTTCAGAGCAGCTTGAACTTCATTTTTCATCACCACAGGATCTTGCTCATATGTTGTTTCATGAAATTCTTCTGTGTCCACAAATTCCTTTTGGTCCAATGACTCTGTATACTCTTCCATCTTCTTTTAATGCTTCCTAGATTATTTAATATTCTGCTCAAAGCAGTACATCTCCTAATTTTCCGACTACTGGTACCAGGGGTGTTAATTGTGAATCCAAGTAAGATGAAGTTGTTGACAGTTTCAATCTCCTTTCCATCATCATGATGCTGCCTATCTGCTTAGTGGTAAGAGTCTTTGTTTTCTTGACATTGAGATGTGATCCATTTTGAAGGCTGCATTTCTTGATCCTCTGCAATAAATGTTTCCAAGTCTTTCTCACTTTCAGGTTGTGTTATCTGCATAATGCAGGTTATTGATGAAGCTCCGTCCAATCTTGACGCCACATTCTCAGAGAACTTAATTGTGCTTGTGTGAAACCTATACCAGGACCAGGAGGCTATTGTGCAAAAGAGCAAGGGAACACTGCGTGGTTTAAAATTAAGCAGGGGCAGGGGCTTCAGGGTTATGTTTTCTCTCCATTCAATCTATATGCTGAGCAAATTATTTGAAAAGTGAGACTCTGAAGATAAAAAGAAAAGAAAGAAAGATAGAAAGAGGAGAGAGAGAAAGATAGAAAGAGGAGAGGGAGAGAAAGATAGAAAGAGGAGAGGGAGAGAGAGAGAGGAGAAAGAGAGCAAGAGAGAGAGAGAGAGAGAGAGAGAGAGAGGAGGGAGAAGAAGAAGAGAAGAGAAGAGAGAAAGAATGGAGGGAAGGAAGAAAGAAAGTTGATAGATAAGAGATATTCCCAGAGCACTTAATTGTGCTTGTGTGAAACCTATACCAGGAACAGGGAGCTATTGTGTGAACAAAGAAGGGAATACTTAAAACAAAGGGTTTAAAATTAAGGAGGGAGTGCTTCAGGGTTATGTTTTCTCTCCGTATATATTAAATCTATATGCTGAACAAATGATTTGAGAAGCAGGACTCTGTGAAGATAGAGAGATAGAAGAAAGAGACAGAGAGGGAGAGGAGAGGAAGAGGGAGGAGAGGAGGGAGAGAGGGAGGAAAAAAGAGAGGGAGAGGGAGAGATAGGGAGGGGGAGGGGAGGGAGGGAGAGGACTGGAGAGAGAAGAAATAGGTATTTTTCCAAATACTGGCACAGTATGTGGATGTCACGTGAATGTGAACATTCTTTAAGAATGTCTTGTACAGCTGAATTGATACCAGCCACAGAGCCAGTGTTGTTGGGACCAGAGCTCAGCATACCTTTGTACACAGTGCAATAGTTGGTTTTCCAGGAATGTCAGATCTGAGGTAGGCAGGCAGCTTTGAAGTGAAAAAGATTCTATAAAGATTTATACTGTTAATTTTTACATATCTGATCACTTTGGACAGTATGTGATACGTCCAGCGTGCTGTCACACATGGATTTGCAGTGTGTCCACAACGACTTTTTTCTTCAAGTAATTTACCAGGGCTCTTGTGAATAATTCTGAGTTTTTGGTGGAAGAAGGGCATATACTAGCTCACATGTGCTCTGCATCAGTCTCATCGCATGCTCTTCTGTCCTGGAATGAAGGAAAGTGTGAAAGACAATGTGTAAGAATTGTGTATGAAAACCAATATAAAATAAAAATGTAAAAAAACAAACAAAACCCAAACCCACCTTTATTAAATGACTGTTCTCTTTTGAGACCAAGCCGTGACTGAGGGGTGCTCCTTTTCCACTTTCTTTTCCTGTAGCCTTTTCTAATTCTCTCCCAGCTGAAGATGCATGGTAGATTCCTAATTCGGGAATCCCCTCGTCCTACAAATATGCTTTGCCTTTATAAATATTCTTTTTCATTTTTTAACAGCCTTTGTGTCTGCCTTTCCTTATTATAGGGAGCACTACTGGCTTATTGGTAAAAAATTAATATCCCTGCCCACAGCACCCGGTTCACCAGCTACTCCAGAAGAAAGATGGACAATCTCCTTCTGTGGGATTTACTGCCTCTGAAAACCCACTGCTAGGTCAGCTATGGATTTGTTAGACTCAATTTCTTGTTATAGTCACTGAGGCCCACTATCTCAAGGGGATTTACCTAGTTCCCCTACCTCCCTTCAGTCTGCGTAACTCACTCATCCTGATGCCACCTTCTTCTTCATGTAGTTCAGCTTAAACGATTTGTTCACCATACAAATGGAATCAAAATTGAGAAAGAATAAAACTTTAATGTACACATTTCCTGATTTTAAATCATGTAGTTTGCACTGGTTCTGTTCAGACAACAGCTTCTTGGACTAGGTGTAGATTTTTCACATGAGCACAATTAAGTCTTATGGGATTCCCACTCTTTTCAGTGTTTATCATCCGTTGTTGTTTACACAGCAAAATGCCTTTGCTTAGTCAATAAAACACAAGTAAATATCTGGTATTCTCTACTTTTAACAAAGACATTGCTAATATCAGCAATGATGCTCTCATTTCATGGCACCTTCTGAATTTTGCTTGAAGTTCTAGTTAATACTACCCCAGTCCTTTTTAAACAATATCCAGCAAGGTTTTGCTCGCATGAGGTAGTAATGATATTTTCTGCATGTTCGGGCATAATTTCTACAGAAGTCTGTAATCATTCACCTTCATTAGTAAGTATCTGTAGCCATCGTTTCTGGAAATAGGTTTAATCATTTGCATACTGAAGCTTGTTAACGAGCCTTCCTTTCATGCCAGTACTTTGTTCTTCTTCAAATAAGTCTAGCTTCTCAGATCATATGCTTAAAATACATATACACTCAGTAAAGTGAAATAATAAAAACCTGCCATGCATCTATCTTTTCCAATTTTTAAGCCGTACATTATCTCTGTTTTTTCTTCAAAAGACATAAATAAGTCTTTGGGAATTCCAATTCTTCATAATACTATCCACAGTTTGTTAGGCTGTACATAATTAAATGTCTTTCTGCAGTAGTAAAACACTAAAAGAGATAGCCTTAGGAAGGGACAGATTTCATAAAGGATCAAGTTGTTATAACAACTGCTTTACACAGAGCAACTGTTTGAGGATGGTGTAGGACCCAGCGATATTTTATTTACATGTTGTTGTTGTTGTTGTTAGGTACTGTGAAGTTGAGTATGACTCATAATGATCCTATGAACAATAGATATGAACCATGTGCTCTCCTGACCTATCCTTACACTTTCTGACACTTTGGAATCCACTGAGGCAGTCAAAATGTCAATCCACCTGGTCAAGGGTCTTCCTCTCCTTTGCTGACCCTTCACCCTTCCAAGTATCATGTCTCTTGCCAAGAGATAGCCCCCTTTTAGAAACATGCCTGAATTCTGTGAGGTAAAGCTTCTTCACCTTTGCCTCCAAAGTACATTCTGGCTTCACCTTCACCAAGACACAGCGTTCATTCTCTTGGTCTTCCATGGGACATTTAGGGCTCTCCTCCAACAGCTCAAAGGTGTCAATTCTTTTCTGTCATCCTTATTTATTGTCCAGCTGTCAGATGCAGAGCAAATGATCAGAAAGACCACGGCTGAAATCAGATGTACCTTAGTCCTGAAACTGGCATCAGTACTCCTCAATAATTTGGAGAGGTCCCTAACTGTAGACTTTCCCAGTGCAATACATCTTTTGACATTCTAACCACTGGTATCAAGGGTGGATCCAAGTAAGTGATATGAAGTTGTTGACAGTTTTACTCTCTTCTCCATCATCATGATTATGCCTATCAGAACAGCAGTAAGAGTCTTTGTTTTCTTGACATTGAGATACAATCCCTATTGAAGGCTCCATTCCTTGATCTTCTGCAACAAGTGCTTCAAGTCCTCATCACTTTCCGCAAGCCAGGTTGTGTCATCTGCATAATGCAGGCTATTGATGAGTGTTCCTCTGACCTTGATGACACAATCCTCTCAATAGGGTTGGTTTACATAGTATTGTACTGTATGGCATAGCTGACTCAACTGCCCTTAACAACAAAAACAGCATTAGTAATTATGTAAATGCCACTTCCTTCTTAAATACTTTGTTGTTGTTTGAGTGGGATGTCTGTGCCTTTTATTTATCTTTTTACTATATAATAGCTTTAGTCACAAAACTGCAGAAAATTATGAACCAAATGGGCATTATTTATAAACTCTAATGTATTGTCAACACTTAAAATATTTATAAATGATCATGGAAAGAACAAAAAGTATTATTTTTTTTAAAAATTAAATATTGGCTGAAGAGTTTTCTTTTTAAAGTGTCAGTAATTTTTGTGAATGAAATTGTAATCTCCCCAAAATATGTGTTCTGAATCTTAATTTGTATTCCTGTGGGTATAACCTTATTTGGCAATGGAGTTTTTTGTTAATATGACAATATATGGTATGTCTTAAATAAATTCCTTTTGCTGTTGATGTTTTGTGCCCTCGAGTTACCTATAACTCATAGCAACCCTACGTAAAATAGCTGTGAACCCTGCCCTATCCTGAGCCAATCTCATTAACACGTACCCCTGTCAACCCAGTTACTGTGTCAATCCATCCAATTTGGGGTCTTCCTTTCCTGCGCTGTCCCTCCACCCTTCCAAGCAAGATGTCTTTATCTAAGGATTGGTCCCTCCTGAACACGTCACCAAAATACGTGAGATAGAGCTTCAAAATCCTTGCTTCCGAGTAGCAAATTGGTTTCACCCTATCCAGCACAGACCTGTTTATTCTCTTGGAAGTCCATGGTATGTTCAATACTCTTTTCTCCAGCATCACAGCTGAAAAGCATCAATTCTTCTTCTGTCCAGCTCTCAGATGCATAGCAAACAATTTAAAAGACCATGATTTGGATGATCAGTACCTTAGTCTCTAGACTGACATCATTGCTCTTTGGCACTTTAGAGAGGTCCTTGACAACATATTTTCCCTATGCAACTCATCTTTTGATTTTTTTATTACTGGTGCCAATGATGTTGGTTGAAGAGCAGAAAGAGGTGAAATTGTTAATAACTTCAATCTTTTTTCCATATATCATGATGCTGTTAGCCCACCAGTGAGGATCTTTGTTTTCTTGATATTAATACGTCCATCTCTTGCAGAAGACACTTCAAGTCCTCCCCAGTTTCAGCAAGCATGTGTCATCTGCATAATTCAAGTTGTTGATCAATCTTCCTTCAACCCTGATGCTACATTCTTCTTCAGAAAGGCCAGCATCTCAATTGAGTTGTTCAGCATAGCAATTTAAAAGGTATGGAGACAGGATACATTCCTAATGCACTATTTTCTTGCTTTTTAAAAATTAATTTTAATGAAAATTTAGAGACTTAGGGTTCCAGTCATTCATTGCAGCACTTTTCTCCCTGCCCACCCGCTTCCCCCAATTCACTCTTCTCCTTGAAAAGTAAAATTCTTTCAATGTTATGCAATCCCTCCCCCTGGGTCCACTCCACTGTGCAACCTTCATTCTGAACTCCTGTCATGATAATACCCAGTCATGTATCCCCCATAAACAGTTCTCTTCCTCATCTGTTTCAATGCAGTATACATCATTCCTCCCCTCCTTCTCAGTCTTCCCTCAACCCGGATGTAAAGTCCCATTTTACAACAGTAACCCTATGCAATATTTGTCCTTTATGACTGAGATATTTCACTCAACATTATGTCCTCCAGGGTCATCCACTTTGTAGACTATTTCATTAGTTCCTTGTTTTTCAATGCAGCGTAGTATTCCACTGTGTGAATATATCAGAAATTCTCTATCCATTTGTTTGTTGCTGGGCACTTGGGTTGTTTCCGGCTCTTTGCTGTTGGGAACAAAGCCACAATAATCACGGGTGTGCATATATCTGCTTGGGTGGCAGTATGGTTTCTTTAGGGTATATTCCCAGTAGTGGAATTGCTGGATCAAAATGGTATTTCTATTTGCAACTTTTTGAGAAAGAGCCATACAGCTTTCCATAGTAGTTGCGCCATTTTACCCTCCCACTAACAGTGAATAAGGGTTCCAGTTTCTTCACAACCTTACCAGCATTTGATGTTTTCTGTTCTGTTAAATTTACTATTCTTACTGGGGTGAAATGATATCTCATAGTTGTTTTGATTTGCATCTCTCTTAGAGCTAAGGATTTAAACATTTTTTCATGCATTTGTTTGCCATCTGAGTATCTTCTTTGGTGAAGTGTCTGTTCATATCCTGTGCCCATTTTTCAGTTGGGTTATTTACTTTTATCTTGTTGTGGTGCTCAAGTATTATATAAATTCTAGATATAAGTCTTTTGTCTGCCATGTCATTACCAAATTTTTTTTTCCCAATCTGTGGCTTCCCTTTTTACCATTTTTGTAGATGGTTTTGGATGTGCATAGGGATTTGATTCTTAGAAGGTCCCCTTCATCTATTTTATCCTCTCCTGGTTGTAGATTTTCCAGGATGGAGAAGTATGCACGAGAACCTTGTCCCTGGCAAATTTTGGATGACTGTGGTGGTGCCTTTACAATGGGCACCATAGGTGGTGGCATCTTTCAAACAATGTTTTCCGTAATTCTCCTGTGAGTGTCAGCCACAGACTTTGGGATAGTTTGACAGCTATTAAAACCAGGGCTCCACAGTTAGGAGGCAGCTTTGTTGTTTGGGGAGTTCCATTTTCCATGATTGACTGCAGTATGGTTCAGATCAGAGGGAAAGAAGATAACTTTCTTGCTTTTGAAAGATACCATATTTCATTGTTCTGTTTGTGCGACAATTTCCTGGTCTAGGTGTAGGTTTCCCATGAGCACAATTAATTAATTCCCATTCTTCTTAATGTTAGCCACAATTTGTTGTGACTCACACAGTTAAGTACCTTTACAAAGTGGATATAACATGAAAAGGCAGCATTCTTCTGGTATTCTTTGCTTTCAGCCAAGGTCCATTGACATCAGTAATGATATTCCTAGTGCCATGGCCTTGAATTGTTGGTGTACAATTCCAGTTATTTTTGGATCATCTTCAGCAAGATTTCGCTTGCACGTGATATTAGTGATACTGTTTGATAATTTCAACAATCTGTTGAATCATCTTTTTTGGTAATGGAAATAAATATGGAAATATTCCTGTCAGTTGGCAAGAATTTCTTGGCACAACCTGGTGAGCATATCCAGGGCTACATCTTTTTTTTGAAATATGCCAGTTGGTATTCCATGAATTTCTGAGGCCTTATTTCTTGCCAGTTTATTCAGAGCAGGTTGAATTTTTTCCTTTATTCCCATTAGTTCTTGATCATAGTGTGAGCCAATTCTTTCGGGTGCAATGACTCCGTGTATTCATCTACTTCTACCTTTTTTTTAATGTACAATTATATGTTCTTTTCAAAATTGTGTTTCATTCATTGTGCTTCTTACTTTCTCTCACTTACATTTTGTTTCATAAGATCATTCTTCCTGGATCATTCACTGTTTTGCCCACAGCATCTCTCAGCATTGTCTCATAGAGTAGTGCACCAGATATCCCTAAAACATAGCATGTTGTTGTTTTGTCCTATCAGGTCGGCACTGACCCAGAGCTCAGCCGCCCATGGTTTTGCAGAGGTATGAATCACAAGGGAGGAGACTGTCCAACTTTCTCCTGTGGAGCAACTGATGCATTTGAACCTCCTGCCTTTGGGTCCCAGAGCAGCACCTTAACACCAAGCTACCAAAGAACTTTTGCATTCTGCTTTACAATGCATGTATTTCTTTACAGAGTATTGTTGTCGTTGATATATACTGTTGAGTCAGAACTGACTCATAATAGACCCTCTGGTGGGTTTCAGAGGCAGTTCATCACCCAGGAGGAGACTGTCTATCTTTCTCCCACAGAGCAGCTGGTGGATTCGAACTGTGAACCTTCAGGGTGGAAGCACAGCATCTTGCCACTTGTCCTGTTAACAGCTACTTAAAAGAATCTTTCTACTTCCCAGTCATGAATCTCTTGGGTTTCTCACTTTTCTGTTACCCATGTCATCACTTCTAGAATAACTAATCTTTATGTAAATAGAAACATGACCCACAGTGCACTGAAGCTTCTCTAAATTTAAAATACCAGGCTTTCCACCTCAATCTGCTTACATTCAGCTAAGCAGAATCTGTAGCATAACCTCTTCTGCCTCCCAAGAGTTTGGATGATTTAGTCAAACTTAACTGGTACAATTGTCTTTCCTCTCCTTTTTTGAACATTTCTAGAGACAAAAAGATCAGCACAATAAGTTATTTAAAAAATTAGTTTTGTGTGATTTTCAAATAACCCTTTTCTATTTGAGGCCATTCCCTTTTGTACAATATGACCCCAATCGCCCATTGCTGGTGACCTTGGGTAGATGTTATTAGTGAGCATATTCCTGTTTTAAATTGACCTTCAGTCACTATACATGCTTCATTTCTCAACCGTAAGTACCATTGTATGAGGCCATTGTTTAAAATGTTCTATTGAAACTTTGGAAGCAGGAGTGGCATCCACTTCCTAAACAACCCATCTCTGGAAACTCTATGAATATTGATCAGTGACGATAGTTACAGAAAGACATCAGGCTTTTGGTTCATAAGGTCGCTATAAGCCATGCTCAACTCAACGGCACCAACAACATTGAAACTTCACCTCTCTTGTTCTGACCTTCTATCTTTTACCTTGACTGAGACAGTGGAGTTGGGCATGTTAGAGATGATGAGGTTGGCTCAGGATATGGCAAGTTCAGAGTTGTTCACAGGCTTGCTATGGTTCCTAGTCGACTTGATGACACCCAGCAGCAATAACAGCAGCAAGTGAAATCTCATGGCACTCTCCTCTTCCCTTCATTTACCCGTCATTTGCAAAACGTTACTCCTCTCCTTTCCTTCTCATCCCTTGCTGCCAACCTCCTGCAACTGTGTCTATCTCTGGATAAACCTTCCCTTATTAATTCACTTCTAGGAGAACACTGTGAGAGACTCTGCAGCTGGGACTGGTTTTGGATGCTGTGCTTAATGAAATCTAGAGGTAAAAACCTTAGCCTATTGCCATGGGAACTAGAAATCTTAATTGAGAACTTCAATTTTGTAATCGCCATCAAAGCTCCAGTGTTATTTTGGTACATGGATGGTAAATAAAAGATAACATATTATTAGACCTAAGAATACAAAATGAGGAAAAAGCCAGTGTTTTACTTAGGTAAAGTTTCAAAGACTAGGATGCATGTTCTCTTTGTTAGATGTAAAACTTTTTTTTTTTTAAATTTAAAACTATATACATGACTTCACTTAAAGTACCTGAATGTCAACTCAAATAAATTACTTCACAGTTAAAAAGATTAGTATAAAAATGAATATGACTCAGAACCAGGAGTGGGAAGTGTGAGAGCAATAGTTTGAAGGCAAGAAGTGAGTCTGTTAAAGTGTCTTACATAATATTCGTAATACAAAATGCAGAATAGTACAAGCATTATCTTCATGGCTATTGATATTAATATGTAGGAACAATTTATGTAACTTTGTAACTTTAGAACAAACAGTTATATAAATTTTCATGAGTAAAATTTCATGCTCGACTATACATATTCCAGCAAGCAAACTTGTCAATTTTTTTCGTCGTGTCTTTTGCCATGGATGTCCATGTTTGTATAGCTTTATTCTAATGACAGAGCACCTCGGAAGTCAGGTTAAGAGAAAATAGTCAAATAGAATGAAATCTTAAAATTAGCATAACAGATTTAGACTTTAGATTTAACTTTTAACTTCCTAAAACTATTTTTAAAAATTATTTGCACATGAAATGAAAAATTTTGATGAGGAAATATCAGTCAAAATTAGATTGTTTCTCTTCAAAACATTTTTTAAAGTGTTAAGATATGACTTGGCTTTGGAAGAAAATTTTTAAAAAATGAAAAGGGTTTTCAGATTTAACTCATTGACATGCTTTAAAGTGCTGTAATTTTTCTCTTGATTGTGCCAGGCAGAATTCTAAGCTAGTTCTCAAGATTTCCTACCCTGGAAGACACACCCCTTATTATTCCAGTGCCATGACATGATGGATTGAACTGCCAAAATTGCGTTTTGCCATGTCGTGTCGTTGTTGTTGTTATGCCATCGAGTCCCTTGTGACTCATAGTGACCCTGTGTACAGCAGCTCTTAACCCTCTTCTATCCTGTGCCCGTTTTATTTTCTCTGACATACCTCCCCCCATTATGCCAGTCACTGAGTCAATCCATCTCTTCCAGAGTCTTCCTCTCTCGAGCTGTCTCTCCACTCTCTCAAGCATGATATCCCTCTCCAAGGACTGATCCCTCCTTGCAGCATGCCCCAAGTTTGGGCATTTTGCCATATGGCACAATAAACCTCTGTCCCTGGTGTCATAGTGTGTTCTATGCTGAGCTGCTACCCAAATGGTCAGTAGTTCTAACTCACCAACTGTACCACAGGAAAAAGATGAGGAAGATTTGCTCTAATAAAAATTTAGACTTTCTGAAAATATAAAGATATATAGTTGCATGAATTAGAATTGGCTTGATAATGGTGCCTTAATTTGGGGGGTGTTTTGTTTTGTTAGAAAGTCAAATCATGGGTACTAACTGTATCAGTAAAGGGCCTAAATGTAAAGGAGTTTCCCTCTTTGGTCTCTTGCAGACCTGGAAAGGGAATATCTTGCCAAGTACCTGATAATGGCCTTTAGCATATAACAGCTAACAAGACCACAAAAGCTTCAAACCTATAAAGAAATTAATTTCTCCAAAAATCTAATCAGCTGGTAATTTAATGCTTCTCCAGACAGACAAACACTCAGATATTAGTAGATAACTCAGTCCCATACTGTCTGAGCTCCTGACTGAAAAACTATGAGCTGATAAATGGATGCTGTTTAAGGTCATTAAGCTTGTCATAATTTGTTACACAGCACTTGAAAACAAATACATCATAACTTTCCTCCACATGATTGCTTTTGCTCCCAGAGAGTCAAAGAAAACTTTCAAGGTAGACAAAAGCAAAATGAAAACAGTATGGGATTTGAATTATTCACATTTTGATTTGATGGAAAAGGCTGAAATATTTTCTTGGAAAATGCTTGAAATTACTCTGCTTTTTTTAACAAGTGAAATATTCAAAATGTGTTTATAGTTTTTATATTAGTGCTAATACATCCTTCACAGCATAATTTTATATCTAAAGCTTGGTGGGAAGATAAAGGAGCAACAGAACTGAGTAAAAAAGAGTGAGAATGAAGAATGAGAGGGATGAACAAAGAGAGAAAAATACTATAAAAGGAATATCGACAATGTGGAAATAGCCAAATGAAAGCAACACAAATGCAAAAAGTCTGTTTTCTTCAACCATTCAGTAAGCTTTGTCTCACAATAGTAACAAGTCAGCTTTCCTTCAGTCATCCAGCAAGAAGAACCTTTAAATCTGGCTCTGTCTCCAGGACTCCATCAGGCTCCTGCAGTCTCTCCACGGTCTTGCTAGTTTTCCCTCTTTCTTTGGCTAGAAAAACCATTTTCAAAGTCTTTTTTAAATTTTTTTTTATTATTAATTTGAACGAAAATTTACAGAGATTTTGGATTTCCATTCATTCATTATTGCAAGTTTCTCCTCTCCCAACCCTCCCCTCCAGTACACTCCCCTCTTGTAAAAGTAAAAGAAAAATTCTTTCATTATTTTACAATCCCTCCCCCCAGGGGCACTACACTGTGCAGCCTTCACTCTGGACTCCTGTCATGAC
>NW_006399985.1:4043378-4046984 GCF_000299155.1 Elephantulus edwardii | reverse complement strand
TTGATTTTCATCTCTCTTAGGGCTAGGGATTTTGAACATTTCTTCAAATGTTTGTTTGCCATCTGAATGTTTTCTTTGATGAAGTGTCTGTTCATATCCTGTGCCCATTTTTTTCAATTGGGTAGTTTATCTTGTTATAGTGCTCCAGTATTTTATAAATTTTAGATTAAAGTCCCTTATCAGACATGTAATTACCAAATATTTTCCCCAATCTGTAGCTTCCCTTTTTTTAAAACCAAGAGTTCACAATTTTATTTTCACATGTCACAGCACAAAATTTGCTTTTCTAATCCTTTGCCCATTACTCCACTCAAACTATTCTGTGATAGAAAGGGGAGCAAGTCAAGTCTTCCTTGTGCTGTTAGGAAATACCCATAGTCACAGCACCAGGATCTCCTGGTGAAGTAGTACAAGTAATTTAAAACTGATACAAAGAAGCTGCACTCTGTCCTTACCTGTCTGGTCGAGTCATTCCTGGCCGCATGTGCACCATAATGGGATGGTCAGGGGGCCCCATTATTGGGGGCCCAGGCATCACTGGCATATGGCCTCCCATGGGTGGTCTCATTCCAGGAGCAGATCCCCCTGGCATCATGCGACGAGGAGGAGGACCCATCATTGGCGTATAGGAGCCCCCCCCCCATATTGGGTTCTGGCATCATACCAGTGCGAGGAGGTCCAGGGAGACTGGATGGAGGTGAGATCATGGCACCCGCTGGAGGAGGAGCAGAGAATGGAGTAGGAGCTATCTTTCCTTGTTGAAATGCAGCCATTGTTTTGTCAGTTAGGATCTGAGCCTGTTCTTCCATCCATTTTTGATAGTAGTCTTTCACATTCTGTTTGTGTTTCCTGCCACTGCAATGTGTCTTTCTCACAGATGGCAAGTCACGAGTGAGATACGTGTTGCAGTAGTCACAATAAAACGTAGGCATGTTGATGCATAGAGGCCGTTCACTGAACTGCCTTCGCTTCCCTTTTTACAGTGCTGGAGAAGTTTTAAGATGTGCCTAGGGATTTGATTCTTAGAAGGTCCCATTCATCTCTTTTATCCTCTCCTAGTTGTAGGTTTTTTCAGTATGTTTGGAAGACAGTTAACGTTGTGGATTAGGGCTTCTAGAATTTTTCCGAGCTTTTAGTCCTAGGTCCTTGATCCACTTTAAGTTGATTTTTGTGTATGGAGTGAGGTGTGGATCTTGCTTAAGTTTTCTACAGATAGCTTTCCAATTTTGTGAACCTCATTTGTTAACAAGTCTGTCATTTCCCCACTTAACTGATATCATCTCCTTGTCAAAAATCAGTTGACTGTAGGTAGAAGGGCTGCTTTTGGGGTTCTCAGTCTTATTCCATTGATCTGTGTGTCTGTCATTGTACCAGTACTATGCTACTTTGACCGCTACAGCAGTGTAGTAGGGTTTGAAATCAGAGAGTGATATGATCCTGCCTTGTTTATCTCTCTCTCTTTTTTCTAATGAACATTTATAGAGACTTTAGCTTTCCATTCATTCATTGTAGCACATTTTCCTCCCTCTCTACCCCTCTCCCTAGTTGGTTTTTCTCTTTGAAAACGTAAAAAAAATCCCAACAACAAACAAAAACCCAAAAGAAACCAAAAAAACCAGACAAAACAACAAAAAACAAAGCCCTTTTGTTATTATATAATCCCCACCCACCACCAGTCCACTCTCCCATGCACTTTTCATTCTGGACTCTTGTCATGAAAATAATATCTAATCATATATTCCTTTCAAATAGTTCTCTCCCTCATCTGTTTAAATGCAGTATACATTATTTATCCACTCTGCTCTTAGATTTTCTCCAACCCCAATGTTAGTCCTGCTTTACAACAGTGGCATTATGCAATATTTGTCCCTTGTGACTGAGATATTTCACTCAGCATTATGGCCTCCAGGGTCACCCATTTGTATACTATTTCATGAGTTTCTTGCTTTTCAGTGTAGCATAGTATTCCACTGTGTATACCACAATGTATATTATTGAATATACCACAGATTCTCTATCCATTCTTTTGTTGATGGGCACTTGGGTTGTTTTCAACTCTTTGCTATTGTAAACAAAACTGCAGTAAACAATGGGTTGTTTCTCTTTTTAAGGAGTGCATTGTTTATTCAGGGCATCTTTCCATTCAAATTGAAATTGGAGATTGATTGACTTTTCCCTCTCATTGAAGAATGGAATTGGTATTTTATTGAGATTGCATTGAACATGTAAATTGCCTTTGGTAGTATTGTCATTTTCACAATATTGAGTCTTCCTATCTATGAGCAAAGTATATTCTTCCATTTCTCTGGGTCTCTTTTTGTTTCTTGTAGTAAGTATTGTTTTGTAATTTTCTTTGATTTACTCCCAAATATTTTATCTTGTGATTAGCTATTGTGAAAGGTATTGTTTTTCTTAGCTTCAGTTCAGTATTCTCTTTGTCACTGTAGAGAAATCCAACTGATTTTTGTATGTTGATCTTGTATCCTGCTACTTTACTGAATTGATCACCTATGTCCAATAGTTTTCTTGACGAGTCTTTACAGTTTTCTAAGTATACTATCACATCATCTGCATAGAGAGATAATTTTACCTCCACTTTGCCAATTTGTATACCTTTTATTTCCTCTTATTGCTATTGCTAAGACTTCCAATACAATATTGAATAGGAGAGGTAATAGTGGGCATCCTTCCCTAGTTCCTGTTCTCAAAGGGAATGCCTTTAATCTCTCTCCATTGAGAACAAGATTGGCTCTCAGGTTTGCATATACACTTTTTACTATGTTGAAGAAGTTCCCCTCTAACCCTATTTTGTTGAGTGTTTTAATCAGGAAAGAGTGTTGGATTTTGTCAAAGGCCTTTTCTGTATCAATTGATATCATCATGTGGTTTTTGTTCTTTGCTTTCTTTGTTAATGTGTTGAATTACATTGATTGTTTTTCTTATGTTGAGCCACTTGGTTATGGTGAATTATTGTTATTTTTTTATGTATTGTTGGACTCTATTGGCCAGGATTTTATTCAGGATTTTTGCATCTATGATCATATTTACTTTTTCAGTTTTGTTTATGTTTGTTTATATATTTTGCAGTTCTTTCATTTGGTGCATAAATATTTATTATTGCTCAGTTCTCTTGATCTATTGACCATTTGAACATTATGTAGTGACCTATCTTGTCCTTTGTGATGATTTTTACGTTGAAATTTTTTTTATCAGCGATTAATATTGCTACTTCTGCTTTTTTCAGGTTGTCATTTGCTCGGTATATTTTCCCCCCATCTTTTGATTTTTCGTCTTTCTTTATCTTCATTTTTCAGGTGTGTCTCTTGTAGACAGCATATTGATGGATTTTGTTGCATGGTTCAAAATTGGGAAGGGCGTATACCAGGGATGCATCCTATCTCCATACCTTTTCAAACTGTATGCAGAACCGATCATTCGGGAGGCTGGGATCTATGAGGAGAAATGTGGGGTCAGCTTTGGTGGAAGATCTATCAACAATCTGCTTTATGCAGATGACATAACCCTGTTTGCTGAAACTGAGGAGGACCTGAAGTGCTTGCTGCAGAGGGTCAAGGACTGCAGCTTTCAATATGGATTGAGGCTCAA
>NW_006399985.1:4037896-4043012 GCF_000299155.1 Elephantulus edwardii | reverse complement strand
TGATACAGGCTATGATCTTTACAATTACATGTTATGCATCAGAGAGTTGGACAATGACTAGGGAGGATAGAAGGAGAATTGATGCCTTTGAGCTTTGGTGTTGGAGAAGAGTATTGAGGGTACCATCAACTGCTAAGAAAACAGATTCATCTTGGAGAGTGTTAAACTGGGCTGCTCCTTGGAGGCAAGGATTCTGAGGAGTCTGACATACTTTGGTCATGTTGTAAGGAGTCCTTGGAGAAGGACATCATGCTTGGGAGGGTGTAGGGCAGGCGCAGAAGGGGAAGGCCCTCTAGGAGATGGATTGATTTTGTGACTGGGGTAATTGGGATGAGTGTGTCAGAGACAGTGAGATTGGCACAGGACAGAACAGAGTTTAGGGCTGTTGTACATAGGGTCACTGTGAGTCGCAAGTGACTTGACGGCACACAGCAACAACAACTCTTTTTCTCTTCAGTGGTGCATTTAAACCACTCACATTCAGTATGATTATTGAGAGGCAAGGTTTTATTGCTATCATTTTGTTGAGTTTTTTTTTATGTTGTTGGTAGTTAATTTGGACCATCCTGCTTTCTGTAGCAGCCCTGTAAGAAGGATGTCTCTTAGTGTTTCCTGCAATGTTTGTCTTGTTTTTACAAACTCTCTTTGGTTCTGTTCTGGGAATATCTTGAACTCTCCTTTATACTTGATAGACAGTTTTCCTGGGTACAGAATTCTTGGTTGACAGTTGTGTGCTTTTAGTTTTTTATATACATCCTGTCCTGTCTTCTTGATCACATGTTTTCTGTTGAGAAATTCTAACTTAATCTTATCTGCTCTCCTTTATAGGTTACTCTTTGTTTCTCTCTTGCTGCTTTCAGAATTCTCTCCTTATCTTTGGTTCTGGCAAATTTGACTATGACATGCCTTGGTGTTTTTCTTTTGTGATCTGTTCTATATGGTGTTTGCTCAGCTTTCTAAATACATAGTCACTCGTTCTTCATTATACCTGGGAAGTTTTCTTCTAATAATTCTTCCACGATTTCTTTTTGGTGCCTTTACTTGCTTCTTTTGTTCTGGGATTCTGATGAGACACATGTTATTTCTCTTAATGGTGTTCCACATTAACCTTAGATTTTCTTCTTTTTCCTTCCTTTCTGATTCTGCTTTTTGTTCTAGCAGATCAGTGGTGACAATGATATCTTCTATTTCATTGGTTCTGTGTTCCATTACTTCAACTTTGTTCATGTGTCCCTCCATCATATTGATGGCATCTGAAACTTTGAACCTCAGATCACAGTTTCTTGTTTTCCCCGAGCTTCTAATACCTCCTTTATTTTATTGCATTGTCTTGGATAGGTTTTTTTTTTAAGCTAATACTGCGTTTGTTGTAATTCCTCAGGTTTGTTTTTCATCCATTGAAAATATTCAATCATTGTTCTTTTCAATTCTGTGTCAGAAAGTTCCATCAGACTTTCTGACTTCAGGAAATACATTGACACTGCGTCACTTTATGGGGGTGATAGCTTGCTTTGAGCTTGTGTAGGGTGTAGAATAGCCTGCTTCTTCTGTGACATTGTGTATTAGTGTTTTGTGCCTGAGTTGATAGCCGGTTCTTGATCTGACATCACTGCTGCAGAAGAAGGTTTGGCAGGTGTGTGCGCAGATGCATGTAAAGTGGGTGCACATGCAGATGCATGTGGGGGTGGAGGTGCATGTGGATCTGAACAGAAAACCAGGAATCTTTGGTTTTCCCCTGGAGAACTGGGTTTGCTACTCCAGTTGAACTCCAGCTATCCCACTCCTTCCTGCTTAAGGTGAAGGAGTCCCATGTGGTCTAGCAATGAACTGTGACCCCCTCCCCATCAGCACCTCACTCAAACTCCCACTGTTCTGCTTGCTCCAGGTGGATTGGATGCACCACAGCTCATTGCTCCCCGCCAAGGCTCACTGTTCCTTGCTGAGGCTTGCTACTCCCGAGCCTCCCAAACTAGTTATTTTTTCTATCTGTCTCTTGGTAATCCATGATATAATGAATACTCTTCTCCAGCACCACAACACAAAGGCATTACTTTTTTCTTCTGTCATTTTTATTCATTTATCCAGCTTTCACATGCAAAGTAAGCAATTGAGAAAATCATGGACTGGATAAGGCACACCCTAGTCTTTAGACAGACATAGTTTTTTTCTTTAGAGAACTTTAGAGAAGTCCTTGAGATGAGATCTTCCCAGTGTAGCTTATCTTTTGAATTCCTGACTGCTAGTGCTAAGGGTGCTGATTGTGGATCTGAGTAAGATGAAATTGTTAACAACTTCAATCTTCTCTCCATCTCTCATGATGTTGCCTGTTGGTCTCCAGCAGTAAGGATTTTTGCTTTCTTAATGTGGAGATGCAATCCATACATGGAAGGCTACAGTCCTAGATGGTCTGTAGCAAACACTTCAGGTCCTCCTACGTTTCAGTGAACAAAGTTGTGTCACCTGTATAATGCAGGCTGCTGATGAATTTTCTCCAATCTTGACATCACATTCTCTTTCAAAAAATCTAACTTTTCACACATCCAGAAACTTCTCCAACAGGGTAAAAAGGGAGGCCACAGTCAGGGAAAAAATATTTGGCAATGACTTGTCAGATAAGGGACTTATATGTAGAATTTACTTGAATACCACAACAAGATGAAGGTAAATAATCCAATAGAAAAATGGGCACAGGATATGAACAGACACTTCACTGAAGAAGACACTCAGATGGCTAACAAACACATGAAGACATGTTCAAAATCCCTAACTCTAAGAAAGATACAAATTAAAACAACTATGAAATATCATCGCACACCAGTAAGAATATAAAAAATTATCAGAACAGCAAACAACAAATGCTGGCAAGGTTGTGGAGAAACTGGAACCCTTATTCACTGTTGGTGGGAGTGTAAAATGATACAACCACTGTGGAAGGCAGTATGGTGCTTTCTCAAAAAGTTGCAAATAGAGATACAATTTGACCTAGCAATTCCACTACTGGGAATATAGCCCAAAGAGACCATAACTGACATCCAAGCAGATACACGCACATGCATGTCTATTGTGGCTCTGTTCACAACAGCAAGGAGTTGGAAACAACCTAAGTGCCCATTAACTAACGAATGGATAGAGAAGCTGTGGTATATTCACACAATGGAATACTATGCAGCATTGAAAAACAAGGAACTCATGCAATACTATTAAAAATGGGTGACTCTGGAGGACATTATGCTGAGTGAAGTATCTCAGTCACAAAAGGACAAATACTGCATGGTACCACTGTTGTAAAACAGGAATGACCTTGGGGTCGGGGAGAGACTGAGAAAGATGGATTCAATAATGTATACTGTACTGAAACAGATGAGGGAGAAAACTGTTTAAAAGGGCTATGTGATTAGGTATTTCTGTCATGAGAGGAGTCTAGAGTGCAGGCTACATTGTGGAATGGACCTGGGGGAAGTTTTGTAAAACAATGAAAGAATTTTTGTTTTACTTTTCCAAGAGGGTAGTGTACTGGGAGGAGGGTTGGGAGGGGAGAAAAGTGCAACAATGAATGAGTGGAAATCCAAAGTCTCTGTAAATTTTTACTGAAATTAATAATAAACGTAAATAAAACAAAAGCAAACAAAAAATCTAACCTCTCAAATAATCTGTTCAGCATATACATTGAAAATATATAGAAAAAGAATACATCCCTAACACATTTCCTTTCTTGATTTTTGAACTATGTAAAAGACAAAGATTCTCAGCATTGAATCCGTTGGCAGCCACATGATAGATGGAAAAGAAATTAAGGTTGTCAACAATTACTGCTTGCTTAGCTCTACAATCAACACTCTTAGCACCAGCAGTCAGGAAATCAAAAGATGAAGTGCATTGGGAAAATCTGCTGTTGGGGAATCTCAAGAATACTGAATAGCAACAATGTCAGTCTAGAGACTGAGGTGTGCCTAATCAAGGCTATTGTCTTCACAATTATTTGCTATGCATCAGAGATCTGGATAATGATTAAGGATGGCAGAAGATACTTTCAAATTGTGGTGCTGGAGAAAAGTCTTGAATATACCATGGACTGACAAGAAAACAAATAGGTCTGTCTTAGAGAAGGTGAAACCAAGTTTCTCCTAGGAGGCTACGATTTTGAAGCTCTGTCTCAGATACTTTGGCCAAGTGGTCAGGAGAGCTCGGTCCTTAGAGCCATGTTTGAAGGCTGGAGGGAGAGGGCAGGAAAGGAAGTCCTCAGATGAGATGGATTTATACCGTGGCTGAGGCAATGGTGGTGGTGTGTGAATTAGGGAGACTGGCTCAGGACAGGGCAGGGTTCAGAGCTGCTGTACATAGGGTCACTATGGGTAGCAGGTGACATGACAGCAAATAACAACTACAACAATAACAACAACAACAACAACCTGTCCTTGGACAGGGACATTATGCTTGGGAAGGTGGAGTGACAGCACAAGAAAGGAAGACCCTCGATAAAAAGGATTGATTCAGTGACTGGAGTCAGTGGGATAGGTGTGTCAGAGAAAATAAATTGGCGCAGGATAGATCAGGTTTCAGAGCTGTTGTACATAGGATCACTATGAGTCACAGGTGACTCAATGGTACATAACAACAGCAATCGTTTCTTTGATCTATTCAGACAATAGCTTCTTGCTTTAGGTATAGCTTTCCCAAAAGCACAAACAAATTTATTCTTTAATTCCTTCAGCTTGAGAAATGCTGAGTGAATTCTTCTATTCCTTTTTGATTTTCTGACTTCAGCTCTAAACACATTTTATTATAATACTTTGCTTTATCTTCTCAAGTTGCTTTTTAAAATATTTTGTTCAAGTCTTTAACTCCCTCATTTCTTCCCTTTGTCTCGGCTTCTCAGTATTTTAGTGCAATATTCAAATTCTGTCCTGACTCTCTGTTGTCAGTCACTCTCCTCTAAACTCAGCTGTGTTTCTAGCAGTTCTCTGTTGATGTACTATTCTAGTTGTTTTTGGATAATCTCCAGTAAATTTGGCTTGCGTATTCAGCCTTCAGTATGGATTGAGGCTCAATGTCAAGAGGACAAAGATTCTCACCACTGGGCCAATTGGCAGCATCAGGATGGATGGTGAAGAGATTG
>NW_006399985.1:4030524-4037796 GCF_000299155.1 Elephantulus edwardii | reverse complement strand
AAAAATTGATGGAAGTCTTTTGTTTTTCTTTAACTTTAGTTGTTTGCATATTTGAATAATAAAGGTATTAACAGGTCTTCCTTGTTTGCATATGGGTCACAGTGTTGCACTTTAGGATGGCTCTAGAAATGCTCTTTTTGACCATTTTTCTTCATTTTTTTTTTCATTCTCAGCATAGTAAACCAGAAGATTGTCTGGTTCAAAGTGGCCAATGCTTGTCTATCTCAGCCTGTTAATGTCTAGCATATCAATCTTTATGTGTTCCATTTCTTGATTAAAAATGCCCCATTTTCCTATGTTCATGCTTCATATGTTCCATGTTCCAAATATTAGTGGATATTATTAGTTGTCGTTCTCACTCATACCAATCCAATGCACAACAAGATTAAGAATTGACAAGTTTCACACCCTCCGCAAAACCATTGCTATGTTTGAGTACACTGCTGCGTCAGCTGTGTCAATTAATCTCATTGATGATCTTGATTTTTTTCCTTGAACCTCTGCTTTACCAGAATCATGTCCTTCCCCAGGGACTAGTCCTTCTTGATAACATGTCCAAAATGACATTAAATGAAGATTTAGCATTGCCATGCCTAAGGAGAATTATACCTATGCATTTAAGACAGATTATTCATTCTTCTGGAAGTTGATAGTTTCCAGAGAGCACTGTCAAATAAGCCAGTGTGAAATTTCAAGGTTCAGAGAAGCAGTAGAGAAGAAAGGATAATACATAGCATTTGACAAGTATATTGTACAGGATCCGTTGTGGCAGGGTTTGAGGTCAGCATATAAGATCACATCTTTTCTGACAGTTCATGGGGAAAGCTTTACTCACATAGAGACGAGACAAAGCAACCAGCTTCACTCGTGGGCATGTGTATCGCACAGCAGGGTTATCCCATATATTTCTTATGCAGGGCGGATGTTTTTCCTATGTTCATCTCTCATGCTGTGGCATGAGAGACATTTCTCATTCCTCATTGGGAAACACATAAAAGAACATATGGTTCCTTCACACGTGCAAAAGCAAGGAAAATGACTATTGCCCAGAACACAAGAACATTTCTCTCATAAGTAGAATGGAGTTGGGAGATTAAGAGAGCCCATTCCTGGCCTCCATATCATAGCTATATTTGGCTAAAAGTTCTAAAGGTTCTGCTGTTTGTTTGTTTCCTCAGATGAACTGGAGAGGAGTACAGAGGCCCTAACAAACCACCCACAGCAGTCTTTCTAAAATCTTAAATAGTGCAGATTTTATTTTCATAACTGAAGTGTACCCAACCCAAGTTATGATCTTTTCAAATATATCATATGTTTATAAAGCTATAAAATGACTAACGACAAAAGAACTGACAGATTAAAACTATGGTATTTGCAAAGGCTACTGTATGCACTATGCACTTCTTGCTGAACAAATGAGTCTTTGGACAAATACGTTCATAATATCCCTCAGAAGTGAGAGAGACACCATTTCACTTGCTTACTCGAGACGCATCATCAGAAAAAACGGATTTCTCTAAGAGGCATCAGATTTGGTAAAGTAGAAGTCAGAGATAACGAGACCCTAAGTGGAGTGGACTGGCAGAGGAGCTGCCACACTAGATGCAAACTTGCCAATGATTTTTCGGATGATTCAGGAGCAGGCAACGATTCGTGCCATTCTACACAAGGTGGCTATCAGTCACAGCAAGGTGACAACCACTAATAAATTACAAATGGAAGGGTCAGTTTCTCAGTCTTTTGTTTCTGAGAGATCTGATTTATTATATTACTTTAGTAACTTTTCCACGTCTTTTTCCTTCCTTTGAAAAAAACACCTGGAGAACAGAAATTAAAGGACGATTTGTACACCAGTATCTATGAGCTGCAAGATTTCACTTGCTTGTGATATTAGTTGGGAGCTCTGGTGGCTGAGTGGTAAAATGTTGTGTCACTAAACTAAATGCAGTCTGTGAATCTTAATCCAGTTTTGGTTTTTCTTTTTCTTTATCCTCTTTGTTTCTTCAAGTTAACTGTTAGGTTTCTTTTAGCAACTTTTAGCTAGCATGGTCTTAATATTAGCATAATGCAGGTTGTTAATAAGTCTTCCTACAATTCTGATACTGTGTTGTTTTTCAGAAGCTTTCTCCATATAGTTTGAATCAGTATGGATACAAGCCTGATGCACACCGTTACTAATTTTAAACCATGCAGGTTCCCTTGCTTTGTTTGGACAGTAAGTTCTTGGTCTATGTATAAACATCATAGGAGCCAAATTAAGTTTTCTGGGATTCCCGTTCTTCTCAAATTTATTCACAATTTGTTATGATCCACATGGTCAAATGCCTTTGCATCACTGGCAAGACACACGTAGACATCGTTCTGGTAATCTCTGCTTTCAGCGGAGGATATCAGTGATATTTCTGTTGCCATAGCCTCCTCTAAATCCTGCTGGACTCTAGGGTATGTTCTATTTTACAACTAAAATTGATTGTTTTTTAATTATTATTATCTCCATCAGGAATTTGCTTGTATATGTTATTAATGATGTTTTTCAATATTTCCATACTTTTTTTCACTTAATTCACTTTATTTGTTATACAAAATCCACTATGTGGTGGCCACAGCTGGAGCCTGGGTCCTCTGAACAAAGACTCTGGTGTGAGTCTTTACAAGGTGGTCAGTGAATTCCTGACAGGCAGACTTGGTGAACACAGTCTCTTTCCAGAGATCTGGGGTCAAGTAGCTGTAGGTCTTGGAGATGGCACGAAATGTGGCCTTGGTGAAGTTGCCCAGGTAGGCCGTGCAGCCCCTGGCTGAGGTGTAGAAGTCATCAATTCTAGCCATCAATAACAGCTTCTTGGGCACCGGGGCTGAGACAATTCCAGTGCCTCAGGGTGCAGAGATAAGACGCACCAACACAGAGACACAGAGCCCAGGTACTTTGCAGGGAACTGTGTGAGGCTTGCCAATCTTTTTCTCCCAGTAGCCACGCCGCACAGGGACAGTAGAGAGGTTGTCAGGATAATAGCCCCACTGAAGGCAGTAGCCACCTCCTTGGAGCACTTGACGCCCAAGCCAACATGGCCATTATAGTCTCCAATGGCAACAAAGACCTTGAACCTGGCCCACTGGCCAGTACGTGTCTGCTTCTGCACTGGCATGATTTTTTTAAATTATTATTAAATTTTATTAGTTTTAATGAACATTTACAGAGATTTTGGGTTCTCATTCATTCATTGTTGCACTGTTTTCTCTACCCTCCTCCCCAGTTTGTTCTTCTTCTCCCCTGCCCCCGAATGTCCAATTACTGGCATGATTTTTAAGACCTCATCCTTGGAGGACATCCCCAGAAAAAAGTCAATGATCTCAGACTCCCTGATGGACAGTGGGAAGAGAGAAATCTCTTCCAAGGATTTGTTCTTCATGTCTTTGACCAGATAGCCCAGCTTGGTGATAGGGAGCCACTCCTTGTCCTCGTCTTTGTCTCCTCAAGCTCCTCACCCCCTCCCAAAGACTGCTACCATAACCTCTGTGTAAACCCCCACGGGTTCCCATCCCAGGGCCCCTGGGGCCCCTGGGCCCTCCTGCTGCACCGGCGTCATCCACCATTTGGTGTTTTTTTGGGGGGGAAGAAACAATATTTCCGTATTCTGTTTGATCATTTTTTTGTGTGAATGAGAGCAAATACAGATCTCTTCCAGCAAGTTGGTCTTGGTGATTCTTTCAGATTTGATGAAACACTCTGATGAACATGTCTAAAGCAACATCTGCAGAGAATACACAAGCTTTATCACTGAAAACCCAAAACTCATCATAAATTACAGTGCTTTTCTTTTCTGCTCTTTGTACAACTGTTATTTTCAGCAAATACAATGTCCTTCAGAAAAGGAGGGTTTATGGGAAAGACTAAAGAATCCCTAACCTATCGAGAATTCTATCTTAAGAGTACTGAATGTCCCATAGACAGTCAAAAGAAAAGAGAGGTCTTGAAGAAAGTGTAGCAAGAATGCTCCTTGGAGGCAAGAATGACAAAGCTTTGTCTCACATACTTTGGACATGATGCTGGGAGAGGCTATTCCTTGGAAATGGACAACATGCTTGAAAGGTGGACCCTCAGCAAAGAAGAGGAAGATCCTCAGTGATCTGGATTGGCCAGTGACTGCAGCGAGGAGGTGTGTAGAGGATGATAGGGACGGCACAGCATAGCACAGAATTCAGATCTGTTTGTTGTTCACCGGCTTGGTATAAATTGTACTTGACTCGATGGCACTCAACAACAATATCTAGAACATAAGGAAACTCTTATGGTACAATGGTTAACTCAGGTGGCTGCTGACAAAAAGATCAGTAGCTCAAACTTACCAGCTTCACTGCAGGATGTTTGTTGTTGTTGTTATGTGTCATCGAGTCCCCTGTGACTCATAGAAACTCTGCTCTATCCTGTGCCAATCTTACCATCTCTAACACACCTAACTCCATTACCCCAGTCACTGAGTCAATCCATCTCATCAACGGTCTTCCTCTCCTGCGCTGTTCCTTCACTCTCCCAAGCATGATGTCCCTCTCCAAGGACTGGTCCCTTCTTGCAACATACCCAAAGTATGCCAGATGAAGCTTCAGAATCCTTGCCTCCAAGGAAAAGCCCAGCCTCACTCTCTCCAGGACAAACCTGTTTGTTTTCTTAGCAGTCCATGGTATATTCAATACTCTTCCCTAGCACCAGAGCTCAAAAGTGTTAATTCTTCTTTTATCATCCCTAGTCATTGTCTTACCCTCTGATGCATAGCAAGTGATTGCAAAGACCATGGCATGTATCAGGCGCACCTTAGTCTCCAGACTGACACCGTTGCACTTCAGTACTTCAGAGAAGTCTCTAATCATACACTTTCGCATTGCAATACATCTTTTAATTTTCTGGTTGCTGGTGCTGAGAGTGTTGACTGTCGAGCCAAACAAACCAAAACTTCATCACTGCAGGATAAAGATGTGAAAAGCTGCTTCCTTCTGTCATTATTTCATTGCTACGATGTCAAAACTGGCTCATCGCTGATCTTCTAATGAGCCAGTAAGTGGTACAGAAAGAGACTTCGCTTCTTTCTCCTAAAGAGACACTAGTGACTTCGAGTCACACTTCTCTGAGTTGGTAGTTCAGCTCACTACCTGCCAGACCACTGGAGTTTCCTCTACTCCTGTAACGTTCTCAACTGAGTTCGTTGTCCACTGAGTTACAATCTGCTCATAGGGGTCCTCCAGCAGATTTCCAAGACTGTAAATTGCATGGGAGGAGACAGTCTTTCTCTCCAGAGCTGTTTGTGGATCCAAACCACCAGAGAGACACGGTCTTTGAGTTGGCAGTGCAATGAAGTTACTGCTACACTTTCTCCTAGTGTCACTATGACTCTGATCTATTAAAAGGTGACAAGTGGGTTCTCTTATTCCCTTCCTTTTCTTTCTTTTTTTTTTTTTCATATCAACCGAATAAAAATAGCTGTCTGAATATAGTGATTCACTTTTGTTAAATGACTTTAGTGACTAAAAATCATTGTTTTGAAAGATCAAAATATTGTACTATTTTGGCTATTTTTCTTATCGTCTCAACTGGATTCTTTATCCACCTATCATTTTAAAATTTCCAAATATATGCTCTTACTTCATCTTTGATTATGAACTTTAGCTCTTTACTTAAAATTAATTTCACAAGAGTACAAATTATCTTTAGTGCCTTCAGGGGAAAAAAATGCATCTTGAATGAATCATGACTCGGCTTATGCCAAATGAAGCAACTTGGAGAGAGGAATAGTCAATAATTTGAATTACAAAATAGCATTCATCAGTGTCTTTAGACATGTCTTTCAATAAATGAGTACATGTACAATAAATATTGAGTCATTATGTATGAAGAATCATAATTCTACACAGGTTGATTGTGTGATTTCATTAAAAGCTTAATGACTTGGAGGCACATAAGATAAGGATGATCTAAGTTTCCTGAATTTGTAGGTTTGCGATATATTGCTGACACTGACACAGATCATTCAATCTCACTGGAAATCATTTGCAAGAACTATACAGAATTCATCTTGGAATAGATCCCACAAGGAAAAGATAAATGAAGATGTTTATGTACAATTATGATCAATCCTTAATTGTGTTTGTTCCCTGAGTTTTGGATTGAGAATATTTTCCAGGATGTCTTGTGTGCCAGGGTGAGCAAATTCTAGAAGTACCTGAGACAGTACTTAGACTGAAAAGCAAGTAGTTATTGTAGTCACTTAAATAGGAGTACATCATTGCACCTTACCACCACCTGCACAGGTAAACATAACAGTATATCACCAATAGTGTAGATTTCAGTCCACTATTGCATGCCCCAGATCACCTGATCTTCCACTTGGACTCTGCTCTGTTACTAATGATTTTAGATGTTGAATATCTACAATGTTTAAAAAATTATACCCTTCTCTTTTCCTTCATCATATAGCAGCAAATATCAGGTGTTATTATGGTACGTAATTCTTTCAATGCCTTCTGAACAGTCAGCATTGCTATTGTTACTGTTTTCCACCAATGAATAGAGTAAAACTTCCAGTGACTCCATAAGCAACAGATCTGAACCTGGTCCTGTCCTACTCTGTGATCATCTCATGACTCAGCTGTCAGTCCCCCTGGTTGACGGTCTTCCTCTCTTTTGCCAACCCTCCACCTTTCCAAGTATGATGTTCCTTTCCAAGGAACTCTTTCTAGCAACATGCTCAACATATGTAAGAAGAAGTGTCACTATCTTCAAGTAGAACTTCAAGGAGTACTCTGACTGTACCTTCTCAAAAAATATATGTTTGAACTTTTAGCAGTATATGAGATATTCAGTACTCTTCTCCAACATCACAACTCAAAGGCATCAATTCTTCTGCCATGCTTATTCATTGACCAGCTCAGCGACACAGTAAGTGTTCAAAAAGATCATGGTTTGAATCAGGCATACTTTAGTCTTCAAAGTGACATTGTTGCTAAGTCATTAATTTGGAGAAATCCCTGACAACAGACGTTCCCAATACAATGTGCCTCTGATCGCGTGACTGTTGGTGCCAAGGGTGTTAACTGTGGACCCAAGGAAGATGAAATCATTGACAACTTAAATCTTGTCTTCATCTATTTTGTGTTGCTGATTGATCCAGTGATGAAGATATTAGTCACATTAGGAACTCAATATGAACAGATGGTAATCACATAACTAGATTTGAAGGGAAACATCTAATTTTGTTTCACCACAAATGCTGGCGAGGTTGTGGA
>NW_006399985.1:4020551-4029454 GCF_000299155.1 Elephantulus edwardii | reverse complement strand
TTCATTAAAACTAATAAAATTTAATAAAATAAAAAAAAGAAATCTCTTTCATTCTTCTCATACTTCCTGTTCACTGTTCCTGGAGAACGACAATATCAGTCTAGGGACTAAAGTGCACCTGATCCTGACCATGGTCATCACTATTACTTGCTGTGCATCAGAGAGTTGGACAATGACTAAGGCTGGCAGAAGAAAAATTCATATCTTTGAGCTTGTGGTGCTAGAGAAGAGTACTAACCATACCAGGGACTTCCAATAGAACAAACAAGTCTGTCCTGGAGAGTGTGAAACCAAGTTGCTCCTTGAAGGCAAGGATTTGGGAACTGCATCTCACATACGTGGCACATGTTGCCAGGAGGAGCCAATCCTTGGAGAAGAACATCATACTTGAAAGGGTGGAGAGTCAGCACAGGAGAGGAAGACCCTGGATGAGATGGATTGACACAGTGACTGTGGTAATGGGGGGATATGTGTCAGAGAAAGTGAGATTGTCTTAGGGTAGGGCAGGGTTCAGAGTTGTTGTTCATAAAGTAGCTATGAGTTGTTGTTGACTTGATGGCACATAACAACATCAATCCTCCCTACTCTTGAATAAGACCTCCAATCCCTTGGAGTTTTAAAGCTTAGGGAAGCAAAGCAGAATGTATCCATCAAGTATGTTACTGTAAGTGATATAAGAAAGTTCAATCTTTCTTACTCCACTTGGTTCTGGCAACTACTTTAGCCATAAGAGATTCCAAGTGATGCCCATTGCTTTTTACGCTCTGTCTCAAAGACACAGTTGCAGAATATCTATGTTTTATTCAACAGAAATATCTGTGTAATTTTAAGCATGAGACATACTTAAATCTAGGAGCCATCCAATAAAGCTATCAGTGAACTCAGAGGTTAACCTGGGGTTATAGAAAAAACTCTCAATATTGTTATTGTTTTTGTTAGATTCCATCTGGTTACTTAAGACTGATAGTGACTCGATGAACAACAGATCAGAACTTTGACCTATCATGAACCATCTTCACAATCTCTGACATTCTCTATTCCTGGTTAAAGTTGCTGTCAGTTTATATTCTTGAAGGTCTTACTGTCTTTCACTGGCCCTCTATCTTTTCCAAAAAGATGTCTTTCTGCAAGTACCGGAAACTCTTGATGACGTACTCAAAGAATCTGAGATGAAGCACCCAAGTTGTACTTCCTCCGAGACAAATGTGTTCATTCTTTTGGCAGTCTACCATGTACTCAATACTCATTACCAACATCTCAATTCAAATACATGGACTTGCCTTCCTTGTACATTATTCAGTTTTCAGATGCATACAAAACAGAAGACCATGGCTTAGATGAAATGAGTCCTAGTTTTAAGTCTGAGATTCTTGTTATTTAGTGCTTTGGAGAGGTCTTTGACATCAGATTTTCCCAATGTAGAATGATTAATTGAAGAGTAACACTATCATTCTTCTAGTGTAATTCAGCGAGTAAATAGAAAATCTCAAAGTCTATAAAAGGAAGGCCTGTAAATACAACTACTACTTAAATATGAGAGAACTCTGGTCGCCTAGTTACATGAAGTTGCACAGCAACTGGAAGTAATATAAGAACTTTATCTTAAAGTTACATTGTTCAAATCCACCAATAGTTCAACAGAAGAACTGACACTCTCCTCCCCTGTAATTTATTTCCTCTGAAAACATACTGGAGGGTGAACTATGAGTTGGTTCTGACTTAATTCACACAACAGTTCGAATATACCTACCAACCACTAAAGATGAAGTTCAGGGTTTCTACCGATGTTTGCAGTTCAAAACTCATCCCCAGCCAGCCATCAAATGAGCATCAGCTGCAAGAACAGGAGAAAATAAGTCTCCTTATGTTCCAGACCTGTTAATCTCTTGACTCACCCGAGTCCCTGCATGAGACCAAGTCAAAACGATAAGTCAGGATCCTCAGGTGTGTACGCCAGGGATGTGTCTTATCTCCATAGCTTTTCAACCTGTATGCAGAGCAGATTATCCGAGAGAGGCTGAGCTCTAAGAGGAGAAGTGTGGTGTCAGGATTGGTGGATGCTCTACTAACAATCTGCGTTATGCAGATGACACAACCCTGCTTGCTGAAACGGAGGAGGACCTCATGCACTTGCTGCAGAGGGTCAAGGAATGCGGCCTTCAGTATGGACTGAGGCTCAATGTCAAGAAGACAAAGATTCTCACCACTGGACCAATTGGTAGCATCAGGATGGATGGCGAAGAGATTGAGATTGTTCACAGCTTCAGTTTGCTCGGCTCCACGGTCAACACTCTTGGCACCAGCAGCCAGGAAATCAAAATACGTATTGCGATGGGAAAGTCCGCTGTTAGGGACCTCTCTAAAGTACTCAAGAGCAACGGTATCTCTCTGGAGACTAAGGTGCACCTGATACAGGCCATGGTCTTTGCAATCACTTGTTATGTGTCAGAGAGTTGGACGATGACTAGGGAGGATAGAAGGAGAATTGATACCTCTGAGCTGTGGTGCTGGAGAGGAGTATTGAATGTACCATGGACTGTCAAGAAAACAAACAGATTCATCCTGGAGAGGGTTAAACCAGGCTACTCCTTGGAGGCAAGGATTCTGGGGCTTCGTCTGACATACTTTGGACATGTTGTAAGGAGAGACAGGTCCTTGGAGAGGGACATCATGCTTGGGAGGGTGGAGGGACTGTGCAGGAGGGGAAGACCCTCTCTGAGGTGGATTGATTCGGTGACTGGGTTAATGGGGATGGATGTATCAGAGGCAATGTGATTGGCACAGGATAGAGCAGGGATTAGGGCTGTTGTGCATAGGGTCACTATGGTCGCAAACGACTCGATGGCACCTTACAACAACAACACAATCTAGGGTTCATTTATATTGTACTTTTTTTTTTTTAAATTCCTCTTCACTTTTTAAGATTAACTTGTATAAGCTACCTTCAGACGCTGGGTTTTATCCATGCACAGTGTGCCCATACACTCCTTCATACTGTATTCATAGAATTAACTACTGCCCCTTATCCGTGTCTATTATCACACTGTCTCCCTGAGACCCCACTGAACCTCCCATTGCTTTGTCTCCTCCCCACCAATATCCATCACCATTGTGATCATTTGTCCTTCCCTTCTCCTCCATTTTTTTGTTTTTGTGCAATAGTTTGTTTGCTTTATAATTCATTTATATACATTGTGTTTGTTCCATACAAACTTTCATTCACACTTTGTTCATACAATCACTTGTATGCATTGTTGTTGTTGTTATGTGCTGTCGAGTGGCTTGTGACACATAGTGACCCTATGTACTAGAGCCCTAAATGCTGCTCTATCCTGTGCCAACCTCGCCATCTCGGACATACTCATTCCCATCAATTGACAGAATAAATCATTCTCAAGTATCTTCCTCTCTTGCACCATCCTTCCAAACATGGTGTCCCTCTCCAAGGACCAGTCCCTCCTTGCAACATGCCCAAATTATGTCAGATGAAGCTTCAGAATCCTTGACTCCAAGGAGCATTCTGGCTTCACCCTCTCCAGGACAAACCTGTTTTTTGTCCTAGCAGTCCATGGTATATTCAATACTCTTTTCCAGCACCACAGCCAAAAGGCACCAATTCTCTTTCTATCATCCCTAGTCACTGTCCAACTCCGATGCACAGCTTTGTAATGGCAAAGACTATAGCCCGATTGGGTGCATCTTAGTCTCTAGCCTGACATCATTGCTCTTTAATACTTTTCAGAGGTCCCTCACAGCTGACTTTGCCAATGCAATTCTCTCCACATTCTCCCAACATTTATTAAATTTTTGTTTTCTTGATGTTGAACTTCAATCCATATTGAAGACTGCAGTCCTTGGCTTTCTGCAATAGATACTTCAGATCCTTCTCAGTTTCACCAAGTTTCATCCAAGTTGTTGATGATTCTTTCTCTAATTCTGATGTCACATTTCTCTTCATGATAACCAGCCTTCAAAATTATCTGTTTCACATATAGATTGAAATGGGATGGAGACAGGATACATCCTTGATGTACTCCTTTTCTGATTTTGAACATCCTTTTCTGATTTTGAACCATGCAGTATTTTACTGCTCTGTTCTGACAGTTGCCTCCTGGTCCAATAAAAGTTTTGTACAAGCACAATTCGGTGTTCTGGAGTTCCCATTTTTCTCAAAGTCAGCCATAGCTTGTGATCCACATGGTCAAATACCTTCATGTACTCAATGAAGCACAGATAGGTACTCTTCTATGGGTGGCTATTATTCTTTTCCAGCATCACAACTCAAGATGTTGATTCTTCTTCTGTCATCCTTACTTATTGCCCAACTTCTTTTTAAAAAAGTTAGTGTTACAGCAGGATGAAGAGAAAACCTACTGACTGGAAGCAAACATTTGACAATACCATCTCAAGACTAGTGTTTCATAATGATAGTTGATAAAATACTCCTGGACCTCCACAAGAAAATGTCTGATAACTCAATTGCAAAATACATGGAAAGAATTTTCACAGAGGAAGATACTAAAATGGCCAACAGACATGAAGAAATGCTCCGAATTACTGGCAATAACAGATGCAAATCAAAACCACAATGAGATACCATCTCACTCTAGTAGCAGTGGCAAAGTTTAACAGGACACCAAGTGAGAAATATTGGAGAGGATGTGGTAAGATAGGAACTCTTTTACATTGTTGGTGGAATTGTACAATGGTACAACCATTATGGAAGGCAGTTCGGTTCTTCCTCCAAAAGCTGAACATGAAAATTCCACATGACATAGCTATTTCATTGCTTGTAACATACCACAAGAAAATAAGAAATGTGGTTCAAAAGGAAACTTGTAAATCAATATTCATAGCAGTATTATTCACCATTGCAGGAGCATGAGACAGCCCAGATGTCCAGTCACAAATGAAGAGATTGAGAAGTTGTGGTTCATTCACACATGGGAATACTATGCAGCATGCAGGAGCAATCATTTCGTAAATTACTACCTAACTTGGGAGGAACTGGAGAGCTCTCTGCTGAGTGAACTAACTCAGTCACACAAGGACAAATACTCTATAAAACTATTATTGTAGAATTAGTATGAGGATCCAAAGTAGGGGGGAGGGGAGAAACAGAGGAGTAGGTATGGGAGTTAGTGTGTTAATCAAAATGTTGTACAATTCAGTGGGTAGGTGTGGCAAAGGAAATGGGAAGGATTTTTTTGTGAACAACAATATTTTTAAACTTTGTAAATAAAGAGTGGGGGAAAAAAGAAAAAGTGTTAAAGATAGGTCCAAAATACATACTGTTAAATGAACAGTAAAGTGAAGGAGACATATGAGAACCATAGATCTGTACTAAAGAAAGGAAACTTGATTAATTTATTAGTAAGATCCCAACCATATAACTCCCTGTACATCAGAGTGAAAGTACACTTCTCAGGACTTTCATGGAAGCAATTTTGTGGGATTAGATGACCATATCACTCTTCCAAATCACCACTGAGTGGATTTCAATTGTAAATCTTATATCCAAAATCTTATGAAAATCAGGAGAAAAAAAATTTACTTGACTCTAAACCACCTTCTGATTATTTGATACACTTAAGTTCAGCGTCAGAGCTTTTGCAAGTGTCTTCCAAAGCAGTAGCATCATTTTCAAACAGCATGCCATGAAGTGGTTTTTTTCTTTATATATCAATAACCTACCTCATTGGTTATTTTATAGAAGTACATCACTAGGCTTTTAATCCAGCATTGCTGTTATTTATTAGGTGATGCTGTGATTGCTCCACTTGACAGTGCTCCTATATGTTGGTTGCTCTTGTTACGTGCTGTTGAGTCGCCTGTGATTCATAGTAACCCTTTGTACAACAGGCCTAAAACCTGCTCGACCCTGTGCCAATCCCACTGTCTCCGACACACCTACTGCCATTACTCCAGTCACTGCTCCAATCCACCTCATAGAGGGTTTTCCTTTCCTATGTTGTCCATCTAATCTCCTAAGCATGATATCGCTCTCCGAGGACTGGTCCCTCTTTGCAACATATCTAAAGTCTGACGAACCTTCAGAATCTTTGCTTCCAAGGAGCAGCCTGGTTTGACTCTCTTCAGGATGAATCTGTCCATTTTCTTAGCAGTCCATGATATATTCAATACTCTTCTCCAACACCAGAGCTCAAAGGCATCTATTCTCCTTTTATCATCCCTAGTCAAACTCTCTGATGCATATCAAGTGATTGCAAAGACCATGGACTATGTCAGGCACACCTTAGTCTCCAGACTGATGTCATTGCTCTATAGTGCCTTGGAGAGGTCTCTGGCAGAAGTTTTCCCATACCAATTTTTCTTTTAATTTCTTTGATGCTGATGCCAAGAGTCTTGATTGTGGAGTCAAGAAAACTAAAGCTGTCAACAATCTCAATCTCTTCTTCATCTATCATGAAGGTGCTAATCAGTCCAGTGGTAAGAATCTTTGTTTTCTTGATATTGAGCCTCATTCCATATTGAAGGCTGCAGTCCTTGACCTTCTGCAGTAAGTACTTCAGGCTTTCCTCAGTTTCAGCAAGCAGGGTTGTGTCATCTGCATAATGCAGATTGTTGATCAGTCTTCCTCCAATCCTGATGCCACATTTCTCCTCATAGAGCCCAGCCTCCCAGATAATCTGCTTTGTATATAGGTTGAAAAGCTATGGAGATAGGACACATCCCTGGGATACATCCTTCCCAATTTTGAACCATGCTGTGTTTCCTTGCTCTGCTCTGATAACTGTTTTCTGGTCCAAGTACAGGTTTCTCATTAGCACGATCAAGTGTTCTGGGATCCCCATTCTTCTCAGAGTCAATCACAGTTTTTTTGTGATCCATACAGTCAAATGCTTTTGCATAATCAATGGTACACATATAGACATTTCTCTGGTTTTAGACAGCATTCATCTGACATTATAATGCTACAGTATTGTTCATACCACGATCCCGTCTAAACCCAGCCTGCACTTCCAGTAGTTCTCAATTGATTTCATATTGAGGTGAAATCCATATTGAAGGCTCTTCAGCAGTAAGTGTTTCAAGTCTTCTTAATTTTCAGTAAGTAAGGTTGTGTCATTTGAATAAGACATATTGATGTGTCCAACTCCAATCCTGATGTCACATTCCTCTTCACAGAATTCAGATTCTTAAATCCTGAACATATCAAAGTCCATAGGAAACAAAATTTGACCTTGAGTCTATCCCATTTCAATTTCAAAATCATTTCAGGAACTGGTTTAAGGCCTTGGACATAATGAGTGAAGACCAGAGGAGCTTTGGGAGAATATCAAGAATATTTTCCAGGAAGAATGCAAGAGGTCTTTACAAAGACATAGGACGATGGAAAGAACAAGATGGATGTCAGAAGAAACTCTAAATATTGCACTGGAGCGCAGAAAAGCCAAAGCAAAGTGAAGAAATCAAGATAGTAGGGAGTTGAACAGAAGATTCCAGAGGGCAGTGTGGGAAGACAAAGTAAAGTATTACAATGCAATGTGCAAGGAGCTGGAGTTTGAAAATCAAAAGTGCCAAACTTGCTCAGCATTAATCTGAAGAAACTGAAGAGCAAAATAAAACCTCGAGTTGGAATACTTAAGAATGCTTTGTGCAGATTGTTAAATGATCCAGGAAGCATTAAAAAAAGATAGAAAGAGCATATAGAATCATTATTCCTAAAAGAATTGATGGACACAGAAGAATTTCATGAAACAATGTCTGAACAAGAGCATGTGGTGAAGGAGAAAGTTCAAGCTGCTCTGAAAGAACTGGCAAAAAACAAGGCCCCGGGAATTGATGGCATATCAATTGACGTGTTTCAACAAAAAGATGCCACCATGGATGTGCTCACCAAGTTGTGCCAAGAAATCTCGAAGACAACCACCTGGCCAACTGAATGGAAGAGATCAATATTTGTTCCCATTCCAATAAAGGTTATCTGACAGAGTGTGGAAATTATCACGCAATATCATTGATATCACATGCAAGCAAGATTTTGCTGAAGATTATCCAAAAACAACTGGAAGAGCACATCAACAAAGACTTGCCTGAAGTGCAGGCTAGATTTGGAAGAGGCCATGGCACTAGGAATACTATAACTAATATCAGATGGATCTTAGCTGAAAGCAGAGAATACTAGAGGAATGTCTGAATGTGTTTCATTGACTATGCAAGGACATTAGACTGTATGGGTTACAACAAACTGTGGCTGACTCTAAGAATGGTAATCCCCGAACACTTGATTGTGCTTATGTGAAAACTATACTTGGACCAGGACCAGGAAATACTGCATGGTTCAAAATTGGGAAGACTGTGTATCAAGGATGTGTCCTTTCTTCACACCTTTCAATCTATATGATGAATAGATTATAAAGGAGGCTGGGCTCTATGAGGAGAAGTGTGGCATCAGGATTGGAGGTAGACTTATCAACAATCTGTATTATGCAGATGACACAACCCTGGTGGCTGAAACTGAAGAGAACCTGAAGCGTTTTCTGCAGAAAGTCAAGGATTACAGCCTTTGATTTGAAGTTCAACATCAAGAAAGAAGACCCTTGATGAGAAGGATTGATTCAGTGAATGAGTCATGGGGGTAGATGTGTCAGAAACAATATGATTGGCACACGATAGAACAAGGTTTAGGGCAACTCTGCGACGCATAACAACAACAACAACAACTTTGCCAAATGTAATGACATTCTTTAGACTGATTTGTCATGGTAACATGGCCAGAGTATATGAGATACAATGTCTCCATCATTTCTTCTAAGAAGCATTCTGAGCACACATTTTTTTTTTGTGCTTTTGACAGTTCATGGCATCTTTAAAGTCTTTCTCAACAATGCAATTCAAAGACATAAGAGGGAGAAAGGAAGAAGGAAGGAAAGAAGGAA
>NW_006399985.1:4007146-4019158 GCF_000299155.1 Elephantulus edwardii | reverse complement strand
GGCTGTTGTACATAGGATCGCTATGAGTCGCAAGCGACTCGACGGCACTTAACAACCACAACAAAACTAGTTTAGTTACAAAATTCAAATACAAATTTGATGTGTAGGGTGAAGGGGGGATTAATCATTTTTCCTCTTTTTATCATGATGGTATTTTAAATCCAGTTGTAATCCACAATGAATCTTTGTTCTGAAATTTCGATTCTTTGCAATGTTATTCTTGACTTATTATAATCCACATAGTTGAATGGCTTTGCACTGTCAACAAAAAAAACCAAAAGTAGCTCTTTTATATCCTGGTTTTCAAGTGTTTACACTGTTTCTCTTGCTTCTATATTCTACTTTTAACCGGTTAAACATCTCTTTCACAATTACATCTGGCTATTCTATTTAAAAAATGCGCCTGGGTATTGAATCGCAGTCTCTCTCTCTTTTTTTTTTTTTCCAAGTGAACACAAATATCCTTTCTGAGGAAGAATTTATCTCCCATTCGCCCTAGTGTTTTTCATGCCATGATGGCACATCAGGTACTTGAACATGTCAGAAATCTTCCATAGTTCATTTGAAAGCATAAAAACCTTAATGGGTTTTTTTTTTTTTCTTCTTTTTCTCTCAGGAGACACTAAAATCTCCTACATAAATACTTTTATGTTTTCAAAACTTTTATCATTTCTTTCAATAAAACGTAAATATGACAACATGAATGAGAAAGAGAATCAGAAAAAAGAAAATGTTGATGTTCTGTCCTGTGCAGTGAGGCATAGATATTTCAGTTATGATTTAACTTCTGTATGGCATGGATATGTTTATTACTTTTTAATTTATTAATTTTAATGAACATGTGCAGAGATTTTGGGTTTCCATTTATTCATTGTTGCACTTTCTTATCTACTGCCCCTGCCCCCAGTTCACTCCTCTCTTCAAAAAGCAGAAGATAAATTCCTTCATTGATATACAATCCCTCTGCCCCCCACCCCAAATGCACTCCATTATGCAACCTTAATTCTCAATTCCTGTGATAACCATAATGTTGATGATGTTGTTATGTGCCATCGAGTCATTTGCGACTCATAGCAACCCTGTGTACAAGAGCTCTGAACTCTCATTCTATCCTGTGCCAACCTAGCCATTCGCACCACTCCAGTCACAGAATCGATCCATCTCGTCGAAGGTCTTCCTCTCCTGTGCCGCCCTCTACTCTCCCAAAGATGATGTCCCTCTCCAAGGACCAGTCCCTCCTTGCAACATGCCCAAAGTATGTCAGACAAAGCTTCAGAATCCCTGACTCCAAGGAGCATCCCAGCTTCACCTTCTCCAGGACAAACCTGTTTGTTCTCCTAGGAATCAATTTTCTTTCTATCAACTCTATTCACTGTCCAGCTCTCTGATGCATAGCATGTAATTGTGAAGACTATAGCCCGGATCAGGCACACTTTAGTCTCCAGCGTGATGTTGTTGCTCTTCAGTACTTTTGAGAGGTCCCTCACAGCCAACTTTCCCAATGCAATTCGTCTCTTGATTTCCTAGCTGCTGTTACCAAGAGTGTTGATTGTGGAGCCAAGCAAACCAAAACTGTTAACTATCTCAATCTCTTCACCATCCATACTGAAGCTGCCAGTTGGCCTAGTGGTGAGAATCTTTGTTTTCTTGATGTTGAGCTTCAATCCATATAGGAGGCTGCTGTCCTTGATCTTCTGCAGCAAGCGCTTCAGGTCCTCCTCAGTTTCAGCAAGCAGGGTTGTGTCATCTGCATAATGCAGGTTGTTGATGACTCTTGCACCAATCCTGATGCCACATTCCTCTTCGTACAGCCCAGCCTCCCGGATAATCTGTTCTGCATACAGATTGAAAAGGTATGGAGACAGACTACATCCTTGACCGACTCCCTTCTTGATTTTGAACCATGTAGTATTTCCTTGCTCTGTTCTGATGACTGTCTCTTGGTCCAAGTATAGGTTTCACGTTAGCACAATCAAATTTTCTGGGATTCCCATTCTTCTCAGAGTCAACCACAATCTGTTGTGATGTACACACTCCAAAGCCTTTGCATAGTCAATGAAGCACAGATAGACATTCTTCTGGTATTTTCTGCTTTCTGCCAAGATCTACCTAACTAACATTAGCTATAATATCCCTAGTACCATGACCTCTTCTAAATCCAGCCTGTACATCTGGCATTCTCTGGTGACATATTGTTCCAAACGCTTTTGGATAATTTTCAGCAGAATCTAGCTTGCATGTGATATTGATGATATTGTTTGATAATTTCCACCCTCCATTGGGTCACCTTTCTTTGGAATTGGAACAAATATCGATCTTTTCCAGTCAGTGGGCCAGCTGGCTGTTCTTCAGTTTTCTTGGCACAACTTAGTGAACACATCCAGGGCAGTGTCTGTCTGTTGAAATATGTCCATTTTTATGCTGTCAACTACTGGATCCTTGTTTTTTGCCATTTCCTTCAGGTATACCATAATACCCTATCACATATTGCTTTTAAACTGTTCTCCCCCTCATCTGTTCCAATGCAGTATACATAATTTATCCATTTTTTCTCAGTCTTACCCCAACCTTGGTGTTTATTTTTAAACATTAAATTAGTTAGTAATAAAAACCAGCTAGTTCTTAGAATAAATGCTACTATAACAATGCATTAATCATGGCAGAAGAAAGACATTTTCTGGAAAGTGAAGAAAAAGATGTGAATTTTGTTTTAAGTTTCAGGGAACTTACTCCTACTTGTCTTTTGTGTACTTTTTATAACATAAGGAAAAGAGAAAATGTTATACTTGAAAGTTTTATTCATGTCATGATTCACACTTTAATTATTACGAGACAAAGGGAACTCTTATTCAGTTAGCTAAAATATATTGACCATTATTCACATAAGTAGAAAAATTCTCTTAAAACATTTCTTTTTCTTCTTCTGTCTGGATAGTGCATTATAATGGGGGAGGGGAAAGTTATTTTTTTTTTAATCCATCTTTGAGCTTGCTAGATTTAAATACTACCTTAAGTACTTATAGCCTATGATATCTTAGGTAAATTAAATTCTTTTTGATAATCTAAAAAGTGAGAAAAAGAATCATATACCATTAAATAAGGGATTTCATGCAAGTTATTTGTTACTGTGTCTCAATTAGTGTAAATGCATCATTGCTTTATATTCATTATTTCTTTTTAAAACTCAACTTCCATGACACACAACAGACGTGGGAAAAGAAATATAATGAGCAGTCTGGATTTTGTTTGGAAAGTCTCTTTTCCTTCTGTAAACTCTTGGTATTTTATAATTTACAGAAGTATAGAACTTATACACACACTCGTGCTTGCAATTTTGAACAGCTAGGAACAGAGTCATTTGGTTACGATAGATAATATCATAATAATAGATAAATATCAAGAAAGTGTAGCATCTAAGACAAGTGAAAGTGTAAGTTGTAATTGTGTAGACTTCTTTACTAGATAAACTAATGCCAGTGAATAAATATTTTCAATAATCATCAACAGTGAAAAACATAGGCAAACATCAAACACTTATGACACAGCATTTTTGCTGCTTAACTAAGCATCAAAAGTGGCTTCTGTTGAATTCAGATTTCAAACTTCATTGGAACCAATGTGATAAATCAGATGATATACTTACAATTCTTCAGAATAATGTAATCTGCAAATATATTCAATTGTCTATACATTATGATTCATATTAAAGTTTAATATGGTACTTTCTATCAGAGAATATTAATTTATCATTAGTTTAAATGTGTTTATCTTTTGAGACAAATGTCAAAATTAATCTTATAAAATATTGGACAAATTAGATTACGTAATGTGCTTAAGAGCATATGAAGTCAACACTTGGAATAGAACCAAGGAGTCTTGATTCACACGCCTTTTCAATTCTCATGTGATACTTTGAATATGTCTTTAACAAAAAAGATGTCTTTAACATGATTTTTTTGTGCTTTTGTTTAAAATATGTCTTAATGTTTACCTATTTGATCTACAAACAGTTGTTGTTGTTGTTATGTGCTGTAGAGTCATTTGCGACTCAGCGACCCTAAGTACAACAGCCCTAAACCCTGCTCTATCCTCTGCCAATCGCATGGCCTCTGACACACCCATCCCGATTACCCTAGTCACTGAATCAATCCACCTCACAGAGGGTCTTCCCCTCCTGCACTAACCCTCCACTCTGCCTAGCATGATGTCCCTCTCCAAAGACCTGTCTCTGCTTACAACATGTCCAAAGTATGTCAGGCGGAGCCCTAGAATCCTTGCCTCCAAGGAGCAGCCTGGTTTAACCCTCTCTAGGATGAATCTGTTTGTTTTCTTGGCAGTCCATGGTACATTCAATACTCTTCTCCAGCACCACAGCTCAAAGGCGTCAATTCTATCCTCCCTAGTCATTGTCTAACTCTCTGATGCATAACAAGTGATTGCAAAAACCATGGCCTGTATCAGGCACACCTTAGTCTCCAGAGAGACACCGTTGCTCTTGAGTACTTTAGAGAGGTCCCTAACCGCAGACTTTCCCATTGCAATACGTTTTTTTCTATTTCCTGGCTGCTGGTGCCAACATTACTATAAATATTAATGTATTATTGTTGTTGAGCACCATTAAGTTGGAGCTGACCCTTCAGTGGGTTTCCAGAGGCAGTTAATCACACGGGAGAAGATGGTCCGACCTTCTCCCACAGAGCAGCTGGCGGATTCGAACCACGTGCATTTGGGATTGCAGCACAGGTTCTTACCACTAGGCCACCAGAGTTCCCTCTTTTTTATTTTCTTTCTTTGGAGTAATATGTTGCTTCAAAAAAAATTATTTGATTCTCAAGAATAACAAAAAAAGAAAATTATAAATATTTCCAAAGAAAAGAATTCTTTAGTTTTCAAGATTTATTTAGACTGTTTTGTAGAAGTGTTTCATAATGTTTATAATAGGTAGTGTTGTTGTTGTTATATGCCATTGAGTCAACTATGACTCGTAGTGACCTTCTGCACAAAAGGCTCTGAACCCTGCTCTATCTTGAGGCAATCTCAATATCTCTGATTCACCTGCACTTATTACCTCAGTTATTGTGTCAGTTCATCTCATCTGTGTCTTCCTTTCCTACACTGTCCCTTGACCTTTCCAAGCATGATATTCTTCCCCAAAGACAGTTACGTCCTGGCTGATGCCCAAAGTATGTGAGACAGAGTCTCAAAACCATTGCCTCCACAGAGCAGCTTGGTTTTAACCTTTCCAGGACAGACCAAAGGTCCTACAATTTTAGGGAGAGCAAAATGTTTGTGTTTTACTGGTAATCTACAAATTGACAGTTTGAATGTATTCTGTTGAAAAAAAAACTTGGCAGTCTATTCTTGTAAAGACCATAAAAATGTCCAAGAGCTTAAAAATTTGAAGGTGTGTGGACAGACCCACCACTGCAAAAGAGGATAACTAAAAATCTACTATCTTTAAAAGTTTTGTGCAGTGTTCCAGGAGAAATTTTTCATTTATTTACCTGTAACATCCTTGTAGTTAGCTATAATAACAGAAAACTTTTTAAATAGGCTCAGTTTGCATGCATCAATATACCCACAAAATTAAACATTTCTGCTAATTATCTTTCTGAATTTTCTAGTACGTTGATGAAGACTTATCTACAACGTGTGTTATGCAACCTTCAGATGCTGAAAATTAGGAGGATTTCAAATGTAGGCCGCAAAAGATCAAAAACTACCTTTCATATTAATTACAATTCACAATTAAGAAACCAAAGTCTTTTCTACTATATTAATAAGCAATATCACGGTAGACGGAGAAAAGACTGAATTTGTCAACATTCACCTTACTTGGATCCACAATCAACACCATTGGTACCAGCAGTCAGGAGATAAGAAGATGTATTGAATTGGACAAATCCAAGGGGATCTCTCCAAATTACTGAGGAACAATGATGTCACTTTGAAGACTAAGGTGCACTGATTCAGGCCATCTTCTTTTCCATCACTTGCTATGTATCTGAGAGCTAGACAATGAATAAGGATGACAGAAGGAAAATTGTCTTTGAGTTGTTGATTTCATTGTTGGTATGTACCTTTGAGTCACCTGCAACTCATAGAGACCCTATGCACATCAGCCCTAAATTGTGCTCTATTCCTTGCTTCAGAATCCTTGCCTCCAAGGAGCAGCTTGGCTTCACCCTCTCCAGGAAGAACCTGTTTGTGCTCTTAGCAGTCCATGGTATTGTCAGTACTCTTCTGCAGCACAGCAGCTCAAAGGCGTCAACTCTCCTTCTATCATCCATAGTCATTGTCCAGTTCTCTACTGCATAGCAAGTAATTGCAAAGACCATGGCCTGTAACAGGCATACCTTAGACCCCAGATGGATATCTTTACTTTTCAGTACTTTGGAGAGGTCTCTGGCAGTAGACTTTCCCAATGCGATTCGTATTTTAATTTCCTGGCTGCTAGTGCCAAGAGTGTTGATTGTAAAGCCAAGCAAACGGAAGCTGTCAACAATCTCTCTTCATCATCTATCATGATGCTGCCAATTGGTCCAGTGGTGAGTATATTTGTTTTCTTGATGTTGAGCTTCAATTCATATTGAAGGCTACAGTCCTTGTCCTTCTGCAGCAAGCACTTCAGGTCCTTCTCAGTTTCAACAAGCAGGTTTGTGTCAGCTGCATAACACAGATTGTTAATAAGTCTTCTTCCAATCCTGATGCCTCACTTGTCCTCATAGAGCCCAGCCTCTTGAATAATCTGTTCTGCTTATAGATTGAAAGGGTATGGAGATAGGATACATCCCTGGCATACACCCTTCCCTATTTTGAACCATGCAGTGTTTCCCTGATCTGTTCTGATGACTGCTTCCTTGTCCAAGTATAGGTTTAGCATAAGCACAATCAAGTGTTTTGGGATTCCCGTTCTTCTCACAGTCAGTCATAGTTTGTTGTGATCCACAGAGTCAAATACCTTTGCAGATAGATATTCCTCTGGTACTCTCTGCTTTCAGCCAAGATTTATCTGACATTAGCTATAATATCGCTACTGCCATGGCCTCTTCTAAATCCATCCTGCACTTCAGGCAGTTCTCTGTTGATATGCTGTTCCTCTCGTTTTTGGATAATCTTCAGCAGAATCTTGCTTGCATGTGATTTTAATGATATTGTTTGATAATGTCCACACTCTGTAAGATTACCTTTATTTGGAATGGGAACAAATATAAATCTCTTCTAGTCAGTTGGCCAGGTGTTTGTCCTTCAGATTTCTTGGCACAACTTGGTGAGCACATCCAAGGCAGTGTCTGTTGAAATATATCAATCTGTATGCCATCTATTTCTGGGGCCTAGATTTTTGCCAATTCTTTCAAAGCAGTTTGAACTTCTTCCTTCATCACCACAGGCTCTTGCTCAGACATTGTTTCATTAAATTCTTCTTTGTCCACCAATTCATTTTGGTACAATGACTCTGCATATTCTTTTCCATCTTCTTTTAATGCTTCCTGGATCATTTAATAATCTTTTAAAATACTAAAGCATCCTTTAGTATTGCAACTTGAGGTTTGAATTTGTTCTTCACTTCCTTGAGTTTAAGAAATGCTGAGTGAGTTTGGCCCTTTTGATTTTCTGACGCCAGCTCTTTGCACATTTCATTGTAATACTTTGTGTTCCTGCACTGCCCTCTGGAATCTTTGGTTCAACACCTTACAATCTTTATTTCTTTCCTTTGCTTTGGCATCTCTGTGCTCCAGTGCAATATTTAGAGTTTCTTCTGACATCCACTTTGGTCTTTTCTTCCCCCTCTATTTTTGTAATGAACTTTTGCATTCTTCGGGATGATATTCTTGATATCCTCCCACAACTTATGTGGTCTTTGCTCATTAATGTCCAAGGCCTCAAATCTGTCCCTGAGATGGTTTTGAAATTCAGGTGGGATACACTCAAGGTCATATTTTGGTTTCTGTGGATTTGGTTTCATTTTCCTCAGCTTTAGCTTGAGTTTGCATATGAGTAGTTGGTGGTCTGTTCCACAATCGGCACCTGGCTTAGTTTTCACAACTGATACTGCGTTTCTCCAGCAAGTCGACCTGATTTCTATGCATACCATCAGGTGAAATCTATGTGTATATGTTTCTTATAAAATGTATTTACAATGAAAAAGTCTTTGAGTTATGTTGTTGATAAGTTCCACAGACTGCCAAAAAACATATGTTTTGGGAAAAGTGCAACCAGAGTATTTCTTGGAGGCAAAGATGATGCAGCTTCATCTCACATATTTTGGACATGCTGCTAGGAGAGGCCATTCCTTGGAAAGCGACATCGTGCTTGGAAGGGAGGAGGGTTGGCTAAAATGAAGAAGACTCTCAACTAGACAGCGGCAGCAAAGGGCTCAAGTGTGTCAGAGAAAATGAGGATGGCACAGGACAGGTCAGGCTTCACTTCTCTGGTTCTCAGGGTCACTGTGAGTCTTACTCAGCTCAACAACATCTAACATCAACAACAATGTCGTGACGTCAGAGTTGTCATTATCAGTAAACTGAGATTACACATCAAACCGCGTTACTTTCCTTTCCATGTTGTTACTTGTCTTGCTGTGATTTTTATAATCAATGGTTTTGTCAGATTTTCCAGTATTCTGCAAGTGTTTTTGTATGTATGTATTTATAGGTATTTGTGAATGTATTTTAATAACTATTTTTAATTTAAGATACAATTAAAAGAAAGAGAATATTTAAAAAAAAGATTTCCATTGGGTCACTAATAACTTTATAATGAATACTGTAATTCAATGTAGAAATATGTTATGAAATAATTTTGTTGCTAGTATTAATTAAATCTAAAATATACACACAATCTACTACTGTATTTATAAACTTTTACTTTGTGATGACAATCGATGATAGTTATTACTGTGTCTTCTGTATGACCAGCCAGAGGATGTTGACAGTGGTGGTGTGACATAGTGAATTACTGCACTGGGTGACACCAACCCTAGTTATGCCACTGAGTAGAGTATTCTCCTTTGTAACACATGGCATCCCACACCACAAGTCAGAAGCAACTCTATAGTAACTTAGGAGAATTGAAGTAGAGGTATGGCATTTTTTCATCTCCTAATCATGGAACTTGTCTAGAGTACTGAAAAGCAATGATGTCAGTCTGGAGACTAAGGTGCACCTGATACAGGACATGGTCTTTGAATTATTTTATATGCATCAGAGAGCTGGAGGATACCTAACGATGACAGAAGAAGGATCGATGTGTTTGAGTTGTGGTGCCAGAGAACAGTCTTGAACATACTGTGTTTTGCCAGGAAAACAAACAGTTCTGTTCTGGAGAGGGTGAAAGAAAGGTGCTCCCTCGAAGCAAGGATTTTGATGCTCTGTCTCAAATATTTTGGCCATGTGGCCAGGAGGAACCAGTACTTATGGAGGAACAAGCAAGGAAGACCCAGGATGAGATGGATTGACTCAGTGACTGGAGGAATGGGATTAGGAGATGATGAGATCAGCTCAGGATAGGGCAGGGTTCAGAGCTAATATACATAGGGTCTCTATGAGTCACAGGTGACTGGAAGGCACGCAACAACAACACTCAAGGTACTGGTCCCTGTATCCCTGACTTAGCACTTTGTATTTTATTAAAAATGTTCTTAAGTTTGGATGAAGGCAAGTGTTTGATTCTACAATGTAAACTGTAGATTCTCCAATAATTATTTAATGGACATAAAAAAAGCACATTGGATATTGTTCTCTATTTATGACTAATGAAATTAAGAGAGCTCTGTTGGCCCAGTGGTGAAAAGTTATGCTGCCAACCCAAAGGCAGGTGATTCAAATCCACCAGGTATTCCACAGGAGGAAGACGGGCCAATTCCTGTTAGGAAACAACCAAGGGGGGAAAGTTCATGCATGGGACATTAAGTTTGGCATAAAAGTTTATGCTTGGAATATAAGCTATCAGAATCAGGAAGCCAATATGGACATGCATAGCACTGATGCTTTGCTTTGGGCACAGGAGCAGTGTCAGAAGCAGTGGATGTTTGGATTCATGAATGACATCAGAGAACAGGGAGCAGAATGAGAACCACCCACTAAATGTTGAACTCTCTGTGGCATCCTCTCATTGGCCAGACTCCAGCCCTGAGGCCCACCCAGAGGAAGAGGCCATAAATAGAGCCTCATGTCCGAAACAGGGGTCTGTGTCCTATGTAATTCCTTTCAAGAAGGGAGGTCTGTCCATTGGGGAATGTAACTTTCTAATAAACCCATCTTTATTATTTTACCTTCACTTCTGCCTCCTTGTCTTTTTCTTCGGATTTCTGTGCTCTAACAAAAAGCTTTAGCTTACGATTGAATGCTCCATGCACTGCAGTCTGCTGTCCCGAGAAGGCCTAAGGTTGCTATATACTGTGCAGCTTTGGTGTTTAGGTGCTGTCCCGCCAGTCTGTGCCTCCTCGTCCAATTCCTTTGTGAGAGAAGAGCAAATGAGGGCGCTAATCACAGGATAGCGCTCCCACACCATTTATTGCCTCTAAAACCCACTGGAAGGTCAGCTATGAGTCATTTCTGACTCAATAGTATACAATGTCAATAACAACAGCAGTCACACTGAAGCAACTGCAAATTCTTAGGGACTTCAGAAACCTATTTAGTCAAAGCCCCTGCTTGTCAAAGATAGTTTTCTGAAGATGATGTTGTTAGATGCTGTCGAGTTGAATATGGCTCATAGAGACTCTGGGAACTAAAGATCTGAATCCTCTTCTGTCCTGAGCTCTCTCGTACTTCTGGATACACAAGAGCCCATTGCAGCACTCACCGTGTCAGCCCACTTGGTTAAGGGTCTTCCTCTCCTTTGCCAACCCTCCACCCTTCCCAGCATCGTGTCCTTCTCTGAAGATGAGCAAATGTACAGTAAGCTTGAAAAGAATGCACAGAATTAACTCCACATTACGGTTACAAATTAAGTTAAGAGAAAACACTGAAAGAGATTTGTCAAAAATGTTGCAGTAATAAAGATAAAAGTTAATATGAATGATATATAATTCTCCAAATAATCATATTTTGTTGAATTAATTTTAAGGAAATAAAATAACCGATTTCCAATTGCCTAAGAAACATTCATGTTATTAGTGAGAAAGTGATATTATATGACTTAATATGCAATGTTTCTGAAAGTTTTTTCAAGGAAATTAAATTTGGGGTTTTAAAAATGATCTTTAGGTGAAATAACATAAAGTAACTGCATTTATTTGTGCCCAAATTGTCCTGAGAAAAATTTCGGAAGACCTGATGTTTTAGAATTGATTAAATACAGTAATAACTTCTTGATCTGACTTGAAAGAATTTACAAAATGTATAGAACAACTGAGCCTGGAAACAACACTGAATAGTAGCTTTCTTGGTTTAAAGGGCAAACCCCTTAGACTGTGGAATCAGAACTGACACCGTACTCCCTTTGGTTTCCCAAGCTGTAAAGTGCACCGGAAGTACTTGGCCTCCTTTCTCCCTCACAGCTCCTGGTGGATTTGAAGGGCCAGCGAGGTGCAGCCTTTGGATTACCACTGCAATTCCCTACAGGCTACATCAACAGAGCTTATTAAAGGCCAAGCGTCTCATTAAAAAAAACCCAAACGGGAAACTCCCAGGAGAGGTGTTAGAGTGCTTTAGAGTTGACAAAGAATTTCCATATCTCATTTAATATTTAATATTTTCAATATCTTATCTAATTCCCATAATAATAGCTCCTTGCTGTAGGAAATTTTAATATTCTTATCTTGTGATTGAGAAAGCTTCAGATCTAAGGTTGAGAAAGTGTCCCACATCATTACGCTTTTTAGATTTCTCATCTGAATCTAGGTAACTTGGATTAAGTAATCCTATTACTCCATGCATAGAATTGATTGCACATTGTTGCTATTGTTGTTGTTGATGTGAACTGTCAAGTCAAAACCGACCCATCCCTGACCCTCCACTGCGTTTTCAGAGGCAGTTAATCACATGGGAGGAGATTGCCCATCCTTCT
>NW_006399985.1:4004989-4005487 GCF_000299155.1 Elephantulus edwardii | reverse complement strand
AAAAAAGTTCTAAAACAAAAAAAAAAAGAAAGAGGATACGGAGTCCAGGTTGATAGGGTGTGGAAGTGTAAATGAAGCAGGACCACAAGCTTTGCTATCAGAGATTATCTTGATTTTAAGATGTAAATGTGTTATGTGCATAATAAAGCGGCTTTGTTTGCAAGGTGGGCGAAACTCAGAATAAGCAGCTTGGAGGTTTCCACGAATTTGCTATAAAGGCCATAGTATTTCAGAATCAGCGTGGTATTCCACAGCTATTGTTGCTGGGCAGCGTGCAGGATTGTTTTACACTAGAATCACCACATATCTACTATATTCAACTGCAGAGTTTTATACAGGGGCGATTACAGGGTTATCGAAGCATTTGATGAAAACAATGATTTTCCCCTTCCAGGAAAATTGCTAATGACACAGAAATCCATATATTTGTATATAATTTCAGTTGAAGATATCAAGGATTCCCTAGAGTCCTGTTTTATAAGATTCTCTGGGATTGCA
>NW_006399985.1:4000487-4002058 GCF_000299155.1 Elephantulus edwardii | reverse complement strand
TGTTGGGTCACCTTTCTTTGGGATAGGAACAAATATAGATCTCTTCCAGTCAGTTGGCCAAGTGGTTGTTCTCCAGATTTCTAGATCTGGTTAGATTTACTCCCTGGTATTTAATCTTGTGATTAGCAATTGTGAAGGGTATTGCTTTTCTAAGCTCCAGTTCTGTTTTCTCTTTGTCACTGCAGAGAAATCCAATTTGACTTTTGTATGTTGCTCTTGTATCCTGCCACTTTGCTGAATTGGTCAACTATGTCCAGTAGTTTTCTTGCCGAGTCCTTAGGGTTTTCTAAGTATACTATTATATCATCAGTATACAGAGATAATTTTGCCTCCTTTTTGCCAATATGGATACTTCTTATTTCTTTGTCCTGTCTTATTGCTATTGTAAAGACTTCTAATACAAGTATTGAGCAGAAGATATGATAGTGGACATACTTGCCTAGTTTCTCAAAGGAAATGCCTTTAATCTCTCTCCACTAAAATCAATGTTGGCTCTCAGATTTGCATATATAATTTTTACTATATTGAAGAAATTCCCCTCTTACTCCTATTTTTTTGAGTGTTTTAATCAGGAACGGGTGCTGAATTTTGTCAAAGACCTTCTCTGTATCAACTGATAGGATCATGTGGTTCTTGTTCTTTGCTTTGTTAACATGATGAATTACATTGATTGTTTTTCTTATGTTGAACCATCCTTGTATTTCTATTCTGAATCCCACTTGGTCATGGTGAATTATTTTTTTTTATGTATGGTTGGATTCTATTGGCCAGAAATTTATTCAGGATTTTTGCATCTATGTTCATGAGATCTATTGACCTATAGTTTTCTATTTTGGTGGTGTCTTTACCTTGCTTTGGTATTAAGGATATGTTTACTTCATAAAATGAGTCTGGGAAAACTCCATGTTTTTCTATTTCCTGCAACAGTTTATGTTGAATTGGTGACAGTTCTTCTCACTTGCAACACCATCCGGCCCAGGGCTTTTTATGGTTGGAAGTTGTTTTATTACTTTTTCAATATCTTCTTTTGTAATGGGTCTGTTCAGATGTTCAGTTTCAGTGTCTGTCAGTTTAGGTAGGTTGTACATCTCTAAGAGTTTGTCCATTTCCTCTAGGCTTTCATATTTGTTTGAGTATAGTTTTTCATAATATTCCAAAGTTAGCCTTTTTATTTTATTTGGTTCTGTTGTGATGTTGTCTATTTCATCTCTTATTCGGATTATTTGTGTCTATTCCTTCTTTTGTTAGTTTTGCTATTGATTTGTCAATTTTGTTCACCTTTTCAAAGAACCAACTTGTTTTATTGATGGTTTCAATTGTTGGTTTTTTTCTTTATTTTCTATTTTATTTATTTCTGCTCTAATTTTTATAATTTCAGTTTTTTTAGAGGGTGTTGGGTTTTCTTGCTGTTCTTTTTGAATATGTTGGAGCTGTTGAGTTAGAGAGTTAATGGTCATTTTTTTTTTTGCCTTTTAATGTGTTTTCTTATTGCTATAAATTGGCCTCTGATTACTTCTTTTTCTGTTTCCTAGAGGTTTTGGTAAGTGCTGTTTTCATCATAATTTGTTTTA
>NW_006399985.1:3997945-3999976 GCF_000299155.1 Elephantulus edwardii | reverse complement strand
TACTCCTGTTTTTTGTTGGGGTTTTATTTTTTTTTTTTTTTGGTTGTCACTTGTGTGGTATATTTTTTCCCATCCTTTTATTTTAAGTCTTTCTTTATCTTCATTTTTCAGATGTGTCTCTTGTAGACAACATAGTGATGGATTTTGGTTTTTTTACCTAATCTGCTACTCTTTTTTCTCTTCAGTGGTGCATTTAAACCATTTACATTCAGTGTGATTATTGAGAGATAAGGTTTTATTTCTATTATTTAATTCTTTTTGGCATTGTTGCTAGTTACTTTAGTCCATCCTGTTTTCTGTGGCATCTGTATGAAGGACATCTCTCAGTGTTTCCTGTAATGCTGGTCTTGTTTTTACAAACTCCCTTAAGCTTTGTATTTCTGGGAATATCTTGATCTGTCTTTTGTATTTGATGGCCAATTTTGCTGGGTACAGTATTCTTGGTTGACAGTTGTGATCTTTGAGTGTTCAGTATATGCCATTCCATTGTCTTCTTGCTTGCATGCTTCCTGCTGAGAAATCAGCACTTAGTCTTAGACTATCTTCTCTCCCTTATAAGTTACTCTTTGTTTCTCTCTCCCGGCTTTCAGAATTTTCTCCTTATCTTTGCTTCTGGCAAATTTGCTAATGATATGCCTTGGTGTTTTTCTTTTAGGGTCTATTCTATATGGTGTTTTCTCAGCTTCTTCAATACATATTCTCTCATTCTTCATTATGCCTGGAAAGTTTTCCTCTAGTAATTCTTCCACAACTTTTTCAGTGCCTTTACTTGCTTCTTCATGTTCTGGGATTCCAATGATGCGAATGTTATTTCTTTTGAATATATTGCACATTATTCTTAGGTTTTCTTCTGTTTCCATCCCTTTTAATTCTGTTTTTTTGCCCAGTCAGATCTGTGGTGACAATTCTATCTTTATTTTACTTATACTGTGTTCCATTTCTTCAACTCTGTTTATGTGTCCCTCCATCAAGTTGACATCATCAGAAACCTTAGACTTCATATTTTGTATCATGGTTTCCTGTTTTCCCAGTGCCTCTAATGCCTCATTTGTTTTATCTGCATTGTTTTGGATTTCTTTAAAGTTCCTCCTGAGTTTTGCTTGCAGTGTCCTGTAATTCATCAAATTTGTTTTTCATCCATTGAAAATATTCAATCATTGTTCCTGTGAATTCTGTGTCACAAAGTTCCATCAGACTTTCTGCCTTCAGGAAATCCATTGCTACTGTGTCATTTTTCATGGGGTGATATCTTGCTTTGGGCTTGTGTGGCAAGTGAGGTACCTTGCTTCTCTCGAGACATTGATGTGATAGAATTTTTCATATCTGAGGTGATAGCTGGTTTTTTATTTGACATCATTGCTCCAGGAGAAAGTTGGGCAGGAACATGAGCAGATGCATCCATGGGGCATGCACACTCAGACACAGGCATGAGTGGGGAGGGGAGAAGCACACACAGATACATGCAGGGAGGGTTACGGGGGAAGCTGAATAATGAAGGAGGAAACCTGTATTCCCTTCTGGAAAAGGCTTCTCACTTTTGTCAAGATGCCCAGGATGTCCCTGTTGTTTGAGTTAAAGGGACCCATGTGGTTAGGCCAGACAGCAGTTTGTTCACCAAAGTAACTTAATCCTCAATGGTACATGAGTTTTTCAGGGGAAGTTGATAAATCCTATAGATTTGGTACATATTTTTGTCTTCCGGCCTGAGGGCCCCAACATTTAAAGATGTTGTTTAACCATGGACTTCTGGTACTTGTAGTTTTTGTACCTGCGTGGTATAGGTGGGTAGGACTGGGCCGCATGTTGGAAGAACCCTGGCCCTGCCCCCTCTGTCCTCACAGGCGTCCCTCCAAAATAAGTTAAAAACATCTTACAGTAGAATTAAGTAGGAGACAGTTGAGTATGACTCTTAGTGACCCTATAAACAAAAGATCTGGATCTTGTATCTTTTCCTATGCTGTGCCAACCTAATAATTTCTGACACTCTTTTTTTAAAAAAATTATTATTAAATTTTATTAGTTTTAATGAAC
>NW_006399985.1:3995066-3997520 GCF_000299155.1 Elephantulus edwardii | reverse complement strand
CTCAAACTAACATCAGTGCTTCTCAGTCATTGGTAGAGGTCCCTGACTGCACACTTTCTCAATACAATACATCTTCTGATCTCCTAACTACTGTATTGATTTTTTTCATTCAAGTTTGATGAAGTTATTGATAGTTTCAGTATTTTCTCCATCAATATTAGATGCATCTTGGCCTAAAGCAGAGAGAACCAGAGGAATGTCTGTCTGTGTTTCATTGACCGTGCAAAAGCATTTGACTGTGGATCACAACAAATTGTGGCTAACCTTGAGAAGAATGGGAATCCCAGAACACTTAATTGTGCTCTTATGAAAACTATATTTAGATCAGAAAGCAGTTATCAGAACAGAGCAGGGAAACACAACATAGTTTAGTACATGGAAAGGTGCCCATCAGGGATGCATCCTATCTTCATACCTTTTCAATCTATATGCAGAACAAACCATTTGAGAGGCTAGACTTCAAGAGGAGGAATGTGTCATCAGGATTGGAGAAAAGACTCACAAACAACCTGTGTTACACAGATGACACGACTTTACTTGCTGAAACTGAGGAGGGAATGAGGCAATTGCTGCAGAAGGTCAGGACAGTAGTTTTCAGCATGGATTAAAGCTCAACATCAAGAACACAAAGATTCTCACATTGGGCCTATTGGCAGCTTCATGATAGATGGAGGAGAGATTGATATTATTAATAACTTCAGCTTGCTTGCTTAAAAAATCAACATTTTTAGGATCAGTAATCAAAAAATCAAAAGATGAATTGCATTGGGAAAATCTGCTGTCAGAGACCTCCCTAGTGTACTGAAGAGCAGCGATGTAAGTCTGGAGAGTCAGGAGTGCCTGATACAAATTATGGTCTTCAAATTACTTTCTATGTATCATAGAGCTGGATAATAACTAAGGATGAGAGAAGAAGGATTGATGCCTTTGCGTTGTGGTGCTGGAGAAGAGGGTTGAATATACTGTGGACTGCCAAGAGAACAAAAGATCTGTCCTGGAGAATGTGAAGCCAGGCTACTCCCTCAAGGCTAGGATTTTGATGCTCACATATTTTGGGCACATGGCCAAAAGGGACCAGTCCTTGGAGAGGGATATCATACTTTGAAAGATGGACAGACAGCACAGGAAAGAGAAACCCAGGATGAGATAAATAGACCCAGTTTTTGGAGAGATGGAATTAGGGCCGTTGGAGATGATGAAATTAGCTCGGAATATGACAGAGTTCAAAGCTATTGTTAGGGTCACGATGAGTCTTTGGCAACTCAAGGGCACATAACAACAACAATAACATCATGATGTTATTGGTCCAGTGGTGAGAATTTTTGTTTTGTTGATAATGAAATGCAATCCATATTGAAAGCTACAGTGTTTGATCTGTAGCAAGTGTTTTAAATCCTCCTCACTTCCAGCAAGTAAGATTGTGTCACCTACATTTAAAAGGTTATTCATATTTCTTCCTCTGTTCCTAATGATACAGACTTCTTCATAATGTCTGGTTTCTTGAATAATTTGCTCAGCACACAGACTGAATTGGTATGGAAGGCTTTAATCATATGTTCCTAACTGTGGGAACAAGGAACTCTGGAAGAAGAGAAAACCCAAAACTTTGGTTTTGTTGTGTTCTTTGGATTAGAACTGACCCATAGTTGACACGCCATCAGGTTTTCCAAGGTAGTAACACATAAGGAGATTGTCCATCTTTCTTCTGCAGAGCAGCTGGTAGATTTGAACCTCCTATCTTTGAGTTGGTAGCACAATTCTTTAGCACATGATAGGGAGGACCAGTCCTTGAAAAAAGGACATCATGCTTGGAAAGGTAGAGGGTCAGTGAAGGAGGAGAAGACCACCAAAGGGAAAGATTGACTCAGTGAATCTACTAATGATCTCAAGTATGTTGGAGATGGTTGGGATGACACAGGATGAAGCAAAGTTCATATCCATTGTTCATAGAGTCGTTATGAGTCCTCATCAGCTCCAAGGCACTTAAGAATGACAACAAGAATCCACCAGAGCTCCCCCTACTTGCTGTGACAGGCGGAACAGATCTGCCATTCCCAGGCTATAATCTTTTTTATATAGTCTGTAGGAAACTGCACAGTTTATCAAAAGGCATAGCCTTTTCAGTGTTTCAAATCCTCCAGCAGCTTCCCGGGAGAGAAGTAAGCAATCTCTTCCCCGGCAATTTTCATCCAGGGTTACAGTCTGAGAAACCCACTGGAGGGACAGTTATGGGGTAGTTTCAACTCAACGGCAATGAGAAATCTAACTGGAAGCAGACTGCTACGTCTTTCTCCCACAGAGAAGCTGATGAATTGAACTGCTGACTGACTGCTCAGCTAACAGTCATGTACTTTATTCACTGTACCAGTAAGCCTCCTTGGAAAAACAGAAGGTTGAAAAAAAATTGCAGAAGGTTACCAAAGTCCCATTCTTTTTTTAAAATTTTTTAATTTT
>NW_006399985.1:3993479-3994410 GCF_000299155.1 Elephantulus edwardii | reverse complement strand
ACATTTGTTCACAACAGTGGCCCTGCAGATTTTGCACTGTTTTTGAAAAGAACTTAAAATATAATGTTTGTCTTTCGATCACACACACACACACACACACACACACATTTTCTTATTTCTCTTCTGCTATGTCCAAGTTCAACTCTATCAGTCAGTATTCCAAAAAAAAAAAAAATACATTACAAAAAACATACCAGACATATATTACAAAAAATGACTTTAAATACTATGTTCAAACATGCTGGAGAAAGATGGACAATTTCTTCCTGTGCAATTTACTGGCTCTGAAAACCCACTAGGGGGGTCAGCTATGGGTCAATTCTGACCCAAAGGTATACAACAACAATAGCTAATATACATGGAGTAATAAAATACCCTAGCATTAGTAACTGTATGTGTACTAACCTTAGATTTGAGTTAGGCATGCAGAGTAGTTACCTAGGGAAACACTATTTAGTGAAGACTGTCATAAAATTGTCTGCAGTTTTCTTTCAGGTAGATAGTTAATCTGAGCTTCCCACTCAGTGGACAGTCCAATGGAATAAACACTGCCACTTCATCCTCTGGCCATTCTCATCATCTACATGGGCTTCCTATTGGTCAGCTGAAACCAACCTGAAGGGAGAGGTCATCCTTGCTCTAGACTACTCAAAGTATTCCCACAAGGCAGAAATGAAGTTGGAGAAAGGTTAATCCTAGATACAAAAGGAGAAACAAAATTTATCTAGCAAAGAGTGTACACACACACACACACACGTTGCTGTTTTTGGTATTAGTTACTCATGATAAAATCACATGACCTTTCTTTTAGAAAGGCTTTCTTTTTTATTTTATAATAGTTTATTTACAAAGTTCATATACCTTTTTTCCACAATGTATCTTACCCATTTCTTTCACACCCCATTCCTCCACCCATCAAATAGTGTGACCC
>NW_006399985.1:3967827-3993342 GCF_000299155.1 Elephantulus edwardii | reverse complement strand
ATCCTTATGCTCCTTCTGCAATAATGGTTTCATACAATATTTGTCCTTATGAGACAGAGTTAGTGCATTTAGCATAATGCTCTTCAGTCCCTCTCATGTCAGGTAGTGATTTACAAAATCATTGCTCCTGGGTGGAACGTACCATCGTTCCTCAATCCATTCTACTTCTACTGTGGTTGGATATTTGAGCTGTTTCCATGTTCTTGTGGTGATGGTGAATAACACTGCTGTGCAAGACTCAATTTGTGCCTCAGTTCTCCTTTTCTCAGGATATATTCCAAGCAGTTGAATAGCTGGGTTATATGGAATTTCTATATTCAGCTTTCTGAGAAAACGCCAAACTGCCTTCCAGAGTGATTGTACCATTTTACAGTCTCATCAGCAATGTATACCTATCTCACCACATCGTCTTTAACATTTATTACTTGCTGTCCTGTTAAACTTTGCCACTGTTACTGGAGTGAGATGGTATCTCAAAGTGGTTTTGATTTGCATCTCTCTTATTGCCAGTGATTTGAGCATGTTTTGTGTCTGTGAGCCATCCAACTGTCTTCCTCAGTGGAAATTCTTTCCATGTCTTTTGCCCGTTTTGTAATTGTGTGATGAGTCTTTTTTTTTTTCTTGTGGAGGCCCTGCAGGATTCTGTAAACTTTTGATATGAGATCCCGATCTGAAACGGTATTGCCAAGTGTTTTTTTCCCCCAATTAGTAGGTTTTCTTTTCACTCTACTGGAAAAGTTTTTGATGAGCACAGGGATTTAATCTTTAGAAGGTCTCATTTATCAATTTTATCCTCTCCAGATTGAGCATTTCTGACTATATTTGACAGTCTTTTTAAACCATAAACTAGGTCATCTAAGCTTGATCCCAGTTTGTCTCTAATGAACTTTCTGATTTTAAACTTAAGTCCCAGGTCTCTGATACATCTTGTGTTGATTTTTCTGTATGGTGTGAGATGTGGATCCTGTTTCAGCTTTCTGAAGGAAGCAGTCCAAATTTGACAGCACCAATATTTGAAGAGGTTGTCATTTCCCCATTTGATAGATTTTATTTTCTTGTCGAATATTAGTTGACCATTTCTGAGTCCTCAGTTCTGTTCCATTGGTCTATGTGCCTGTGATTGTACCAGAACCATGTTGTTTTTGTTACTACTGCTGTATAGTAGGTTTTGAGGCCAAGATGTTCTATGCCTCTCACTTCATTTTTGTTTTTCAGAAGTGTTTTGCTTAATTTTGGGTCTCTTTCCTCTCCAAATAAATTTGACGAAATTGAATTTGGTATCTGCATTGAGATTGCTTTGAATATGTATATTGCTTTTGGTTGTTATTGTTGTTCTTGTTATGTGTCATCAAGTGGCCTGAGACTCATAGTGACCCTGTGTACAGCACCCCTAAACCCTGCTCTATCCTGTGCCAATCAAACTGTCTCTGACACACCTACCCCATTACCCCAGTCACTGAATCAATCCATCTCATTGAGGATCTTCCTCTCCTGCACTGTCCCTCCACCCTCCCAAACATGATCTTCCTCTCTAACAACTGGTCCCTTCTTGCAACATGTCCAAAGTATGTCAAATGAAGCTTCAGAATCTTTGCCTCCAAGGAGCAGCCTGGTTTCACTCTCTCTAGGTTCAACCTGTTTGTTCTCTTAGCAGTCCATGATATATTCAATACTCTTTTCTAGCACCACAGCTCAAAGGCATCTATTCTTCTATCATCCCTAGTCACTGTCCATCTCTTTGATAATGCATAGCAAGTGATTGCAAAAAACCATGACCTGTATCAGGAGCACCTTAGTCTCCAGAGTGACATTGTTACTCTACAGTACTTTGGAGAGGTCTTAGAAAGCAGACTTTCTCAATGCAATTAGTCTTTTAATTACCTGGGTTGCTTTTTGTAGGATTTTTAATTTCACAATATTCATTCTTCTTATTCGTGAACAGGGTACATTTTTCTATTTACTTAAGTCTTTTTTTTTTTTTTTTTTTACTGCTGAGCTGGTTTTTATTTCTTGATCTTTTCGGTTGACAGAGCTAGAATTTATGTACATGTGGAACCACATCTACATCTCGATACATAATGATTTGATATCATTTTCTCTTGATCCCACTCTGTCAGGCTTTAACCTCCCTTTTCACCAAGAGTTTTATCAAGATCATCAATGACCTTCAGTTTTCTAAATCCCTTGTTGAATTCTACATCTTTACCTCTGATCTATCACCATTTTTTTAATATTGTTGATCCTTTTCCCATTTCTTTGAAACATTTTCTTTCCTTCTAGAATACCTCATTTTCTACTCAGTGTCTCCATCTGGATGTCTCAAGGCTTCTCATGTTCAGACTTAGACTCCTGATTCACCTCTTGTGTAGGTTCACTCTCTATTGTGTCTCACAGAACTGTTCTGTAATTTTGTTTGTACAGTTCTTTTGTATTGCTAGTGGAATTCACTCCCAAATGTCTCAATTTGATTGGCTATTGTAAATGGCTTTCTTGATGTTCTCCACTTTCTTAATTTAAAAAAAGGTTTTCTACTTTGAGCTGAGGGTCTAAGCTTATGCACAATTTTCCCTTTCACTTTATTTTTTAAAAAATCTCCTTCAGTCTGTCTTTTTCTATTAGTTGGTAGATGAAAAGGTGAAGTATTATCCAGTTTTGACTCCTCCCAGTGCTTTAGTACATATTGAAACATAGACCTGGGCGGCTCTGAGATTGTCCTTTCTCTTTCTTAATGTGAGTTCTAATACCCAGTAATTTGCCTTTTAATGCATATATCTCTTTCTTCCCCCTTTTACATTTTCCAGAACAAAAAGTAAAATGGACCTGGGTTGCTTAGATACTAATGTTTTCTTCTCCACCTTATGAAAAGACTTGGTAATGCTTTTAAAAGGATTTGTTCAACATTTTCTTGTGCATGGAAGACACTGACATGTTCTAATTTTTATTTAGTTACAATTTCCAGATAAGATCATCACAGTACCTTGTGATAGACTAATTTGTTTACTTATTCAGTATATACTTTAAATTGAAATATGCATAAATAATGCTAATCAAAATCAGAAATATCCGAGTGATAATAAGAGTCATGCCATGTTCCTGGAGAAGAGAGGTTATTTATCCTAGGGACATGAGGAAAGATATTCGGAGTTGTTGTGCTAGCAGATGATACAGAGACTTTGTGACATTAGTAAAGGTGAACTACATGGTCCAGCATATTGTGCCTTTGGTGATAATAATATTTTGTTTCAAATCTCTTTTAATCATATTCTGCTTACTGTCTGCACATATATTGTTAGCCTTAGACAGAACCTATCAAACTATTCAATTAATCATCAAATCTGCTCAGGGAACTGAATTGTTCAAGTCTAATTTGATTTGGAAATGAGTTCCACTGCTCCCAGATTACTGTTAAGGTAATTCAAATACTCTGTGCTAGAGATAATTTTGTTGACATCACAAAAGTTGAGAATAACAAATTGAAATAACTGGTGCTGCAGAGGCATTCAGAAAGTAAATATTTCAGAGAACTGACATAAATGATCTGTATTTGTGAGTGATTTCTTAGTATGGAGTAGGCCTGTGACAATTCCAAAATCAATTTAAGGCATCCTCATAGAAGAGTAAATCATGGTAAGAAGTTGTTTTTTCTCCCCTGGACACAAACACAATTTCAATCTGTTATAGAGTGATAACGAGGAGTTTAGAGAAACTACACATGAAGAAACGTACTGAAGGGCAACAATGTCAGTCTGGAGACTAAGGTGTGCCTGATATGGGCCATGGTCTTTGCAATTACTTGCTATGCATCAGAAAGCTGGACAATGGCTAGGGAGGATAGAAGGAGAATTGATACCTTTCAGTTGTGGTGCTGGAGAAGAGTATTGAATATACCATGGACTGCTAGAACAGACAAGTTCATCCTGGAGAAGGTAAAGTCAGGCTGCTTCATCTGACATACTTTGGACATTGTGCAAGGTGGGATCAGTTCTTGGAGTGGGACATCATGTTTCGGAGGTTAGAGGGACAGCACAGGAGAGGACCACCCTCAATGAGATGGAGAGATTCAGTAACTGGGGTAATGGAGGTAGGTGTGTCAAAGACAATAAGATTGGCACAGAATAGAGCAGGATTTGGAGCTGTTGTACATAGGGTCGCTAATGGTCGCAGGCGACTAGAAGGTATATAACAACAACAACAACAACAATACATGAAGACTAGGATTTAGGACTGAGTGAACAGTCAAATATCTGAAATGAGAAAGAACATGTTATGGAAATGGAGATAGAAAAGTTGAAACCATGTGAGTTGGCACTGCTTTGAGATAGGAAATCAGTGTTCCCTGCATGGCAGAGCTTTTAGAAAGCAAAGGTGAAATATTGTATTTCTTCCAAAGCTGCTTGAAGATAATAAGCAAGGAAATTATTATTCACACCATTAGGTCCACACTGTACTTCACAAAAACCATAGATTACTGTTAATGAGAGAAAAAAGGAAGCTATCTGTATGTGTCTGTGTATCGTTTTATATATTATAAGTATATGTACATATATTTTATAACATTTTTCTATATTTATATCAGAGAACAGATATTCTCCCATTTTTTTGTTTAAGAGTTGGCATAGCTTTACTAAAATCTGGAATGTCATTTACCAGCATCCCAATGATAGATATTTTTATGGTGAAGGATTATATTTGATTTAATAATTCCTTATTTTCATTTTAAAAAAATGTATAGTCCATACTTCATTAATGTTCTTATTGTGTTCAGGATTCCACTAAAAATACCATATTGCATTTTTTTCAATATCTCCTCAGAATTCCCTTTCCTTCATTTTTGCACAACATAATGTCTTTATCTTTCTTAAATTTCTTTCAAATATTCTTAACTCAAATGAGGAGGATAAACATAGATAAAAAGTGTGAATATCAGAATGACAAGAACAAAATTTCTTATATTTTATATTTATATTGCATCTGCTTCACTAATTTTGTGCCTTGGCTTCAACTTCCTGGTATTTTTAATATGAATTGAATTTACAAATTGATTTCATTTTATGGATGTGTTGCCATCTTAAAATATATATATAAATCGCTTGTGAAGAGGCTTTACGTGTGAACCAGGAAGTGCCAAATGAAAGTCTCTCTTTGTGTCATGGAACATATCTTAGCATTGTTCAAGCTTTTTTTATTGGATCCGTCATTACACATTAGTCTCTGTGTTCATTTAAGAGTGTCACAGGAAACAGTCCTTGGCAACATAGATAACAAGACAGAATTAATAAAGAGCATATTAATGACATTTTACAGGATGTGGCAATTGTGACACAATGTTGAAACTAAAGATAAACTGTGGAGACTATAGAATTCGTGGTGAATACCTTAAGAGAGTCATTTGTTTCAGGGGAGTTCAAGAATGAATGGATTCAAATACACACACTCATACACTCTTTCACTGTACGAATGGCTTTCCAAGGCTCTGGGGACTAAGGGAATACAAAACGAATGCACAGATACATGATGTCTGCCATTAAAGGGGTTTCTACATAGTGGCTGGACAACATTACGCATAAGCACACCAAACGTGAGAGGAGAGGGTTGTGAAAGCAAGTGCTGAGGGTGGGCTGAGCATGGAGGTGCTCATCTCCCGAATCTAGACTCAGGTTCTCTGTGGGGAGGCTCCTCGTCATATTCCACTCTCACCTTACTCAACCAAAAGACCAAAGTAGGGTGAACACCCCAAGTAAAGAAATGTCTGCGGGTCATGTGTCCTACTTCCTTGATGACTGTCAGGCCCACAGGGATCTCCTAAACATCTTGAGGTCTGCAGAGCCGATCCCAACAAAAATGAAAGGGAAATGGCCCTGTGGTAAGTGTGTAAGGGAACGTTGATGCATTTCTTGGGCATTTCTATTAATAGTTGATGTTGTAACTATCAAATGGACTGTGAGTAACCCAATCAGATCTGTTTTTCATTCTCCTACATGGGGTATTTACTCGTAGTTATCTGTTCCTGTTGTTGTTGTTGTTATGTGCCGTAGAGTCGTTTGCAACTCATAGCAACCCTATGTCCAACAGCTCTAAACCCTGCTCTATCCTGTCCAATTGCATTGCCTCTGACACACTCATCCCGATTACCCCAGTCACTGAATCAATCCACCTCATAGAGGGTCTTACCCTCCTGCCCTGTCCCTCTACCCAGCATGATGTCCCTCTCTAAAGACCTAAAGTCTCTCCTTACAACGTGTCCAAAGTATGTCAGGCGAAGCCCCAGAATCCTATGTATCTTCTCCTAGAGATGATAAATGAGTGGACAGGCTATAAACACTAAGTTAGATTGAGAATTCATAGGTGAATTCAGAGTTTGGGGGCACACTTTCAGGAAGTGCCAGTTCCTGGAGCATAGTCTTCGAAAACTTGAAGATCAGGAAAGGGAAGGAAAACACTCAGCAGAATGGATGGACTCAGTGACTACAAGAGTGGGATGAAGCATGGCGGATTGAGAGAAAGGTACAAAGTCAGGACGAGTATCATCCTGTTGCCCATGAGGTCAATGGAAGTTGAAACTACCTGACAGCACTTAATAATGACCGAGTGAAAAATCTCTTTTCCGTGATAGTGAAAATAGAATATTTCAAAGGGCATCTCAGGAAGACAAAACAAAATATTTTCATGAAATGTGCAAAGAGCGAGAGTCAGAAAACCAAAAGGGCTGCCTCACTCAGCATTTCTTAAGTTGAAAGAACTGAATAACAAATTTAAACCTTGGATTACAGCACTTAAGGATGCTATAGGAAGAACACTCAATGATCCAGGAAGCACTAAAGGAAGATGGAGGAGTGTACCGAGTCACTGGACCAAAAAGAAGTGGCTGACACAGAAGAGGCTTATGAAACACTTAAGTTCTAGAGACAGTGGTGATAAAAGAAGAAGTTCAAGGTGCTCTGCAGGAGTCGGCAGAAAACAGGCCTCCAGGAATTGATAGAATATCAATTGATGTATTTCAACAGATAAAAGGTGCCCTGGAAATTTGGAGGCCAACTACCTGCCAACTGACTGGAAGAGATTGATAATTGTTTTCATTACAGAAAAGGTTGAACCAACAGAGTGTGGAAATAATTGAATATTCACTTATCACTATCATTGACATTTATGCACCAACAGCCGGAGTCAAAGAGGAGGAAATAGATGATTTCTACCAACTATTGCAGTCAGAAATCAGTTGAATATGTAACCAAGATGCATTAATAATAATGGATGACTGGAATGTGAAAGTTGGGAACCAGGAAGGATTAGCAGTCCAAAAATATGGACTTAGTGACAGAAAAGAGACTGGACATAGAATTACAGAATTCCACACAATCAATGACTTATTCATTGCAAATCCACAATCAACACTTTTGGCACCAGCAACTAGGAAATTAGACGATGTATTACATTGAAAAGTCTACTGTCAGAGACCTCTCCGAAGTACTGAAGAGCGATGATGTCAGTCTGGAGACTATGGTGTGCTTGATTGATACAGGCAATTGTCTTTGCAATCATTTGTTATGCATCAGAGAGATTAACAATGACTAGGGATGATAGAAGGACAATTGATGCCTTTGAGCTGTGGTGCTGGAGAAGAGTATCGAGTATACAATGGACTGCTAAGAAAACAAACAGGTTTGTCCAGGAAAGGGTGCAATCAGGCTGCTCCTAGAAGGCAAGGATTCTGAAGCTTCTTCTGACATACTTTGGCCATGTTGCAAGGAGGAACCAGTCCTTGGAAAGGGATGCTTTGAAGGGTGGAGGGATAGCACAGGAGAGGAAGACCCTCTATGAGACGGATTGACTCAGTGGCTGGGGTAATGGAGGTAGGTGTGTGGGAGACAGTGAGACTGGCACAGGACAGAACAGGGTTTAGGGCTGCTGTATACAGGGTCGTTATGAGTCGCAGGTGGCTCAATGGCACATAAAAACAACAACCTTTTTTAAGAGACATAAATGCAGGCTATACACATGGATTTCATTTGATGGTTTGCACAGGAAGCAGATAGATTATCACTGGAGAAGTTCAATATCAGCAGTGAAAATTAGCCAAGGTGCTGATTGGGAAACAGATTATAAACTACTCATATGCAAGTTCATGTTAAAGCTAAAGAAGGTTAAATAATACCCATAGGAATAAAAATTTGTTCTCGAGTCTATCTCTCCTGAATTTAAAAAGCAACTCAAAATAGGTTGGAGACCTTGAACCCTGCTGAATGAAGACCAGATGAGCTAGGGGAAGATATCAAGAATATTGTTCCTAAAGAATACAAAAGGTAATTACAAAGGATAAAGAATACCAAAATGAATTTCAGAAGAGACTCTGAATATTGAACTAAAGTGCCCAGAAGACAAAGCAAGGGGATGAAATCAAGAAGTTAAAAAGTTGAATATAAGATTTCAAACGGCAATAGGGGAAGACAAAATAAAGTATTCTAATGAAATGTGCCAAGAGCTGGAGTCAGAAAATCAAAAGGGTCAAACTCACTTGGCATTTCTTAAGCTAAAGGAACTAAAGAAAAAACTCAAGCCTCAAGTTACAATACTTATGAATGCTGTGGTCAGAATATTGAACGATTCAGGAAGTATTAAAAGAAGATGGCAAGAGTATACAGAATCACAGTATCAAAAAGAATTGGTTGACACATAAGAATGTCAAGAAACAACACATGATCAAGAGGAAGTGGTGATGAAGGAGGGAATTCAGCCTGCTCTGAAGAACTTGAGAAAAAAAGGAATAAAACCCCTGGGATTGATGGAATACCAATTGACATATCTCAACAGATGCTGCCCTGGATGTGTTCATCAGGTTGTGCCAAGAAATCTGCATGACAACTACCTGTCAAAGTGACTGGAAGAGATCCATATTATTCCCATTTAAGAAAAATGTGACCTGACAGAGTGTGAAAATTATGGTACAATAGCACTAATATCACACACTAGCAAAATCTTGCAGAAGATTATCAAGAAATAACTGGAACAGTACATTGACATAGAATTACCAGAAATACAATCTGGGTTTAGAAGAGGTGGTGGCACCAGAGACATTATTGTTGATGTCAGATGGATCTTGGCAGAAAGCAGAGAGCACCAGAGTAATGTCTACCTGTGTTTCATTGACTGCGAAGTCATTTGACTGTGTGGATCACAACAAACTGTGGCTAATCTTGAGGGAAATGGGAATCCCAGAACACTTGATTGTGCTTATGCAAAACTTATACTTGGACCAAGAAGCAGTCCTCAGAACAGAGCAGGGAAACACTGCATGGTTCAAAAGCAGGAAAGGTGTGTGTGTCAGCGATGCATCCTGTCTCAATATCTTTTCAATCTATATGCAGATCTTTTGAGAAGCAGTGCTTTATGAGGAGGAATGTGGCATCAGGATTTGAGGAAGAATTAACAACCTGCATTACGCAGATGATACAACCTTGCTTGCTGAAACTGAAGAGGACCTGAAGTGCTTGCTCCAGAAGGTGATGGACTGTAGTCTTCAGTATGGATTGAAACTCAACATCAAGAAGACAAAGATTCTCATCACTGGGCCAATTGGAAACATGATGATAGAGGGAGATGAGATTAAGGTTGTTAACAGTAACAACTTGTTCGGCTCCACAATCAAAACTCTTGGCACCAGCAGCCAGGAAATCAAAAGACAAATTGCATTAGGAAAATATGCGATCAAGGACCTCTCCAGAATCCTGAAGAGCAACTATGTTAATCTAGAGACTAAAGTGTTTTTAATCCAGACCATGGTTTTCACATTAGCTTGCGATGCTTCATAGAGCTGGACCATGAATAAGAATGACAGAATTGATACCTTCAAACTGTGGTGCTGGAGAAGAGTTTTGAAGATACCAAAGGCCACTAACAAAACAAATGTCTGTCTTGAAAAGGGAGAAACCAAATTTATCCTTGAATTCAAAGATTTTGAAGCTTCCACTAATATACTTTGGTACATAGCCAGGAGGCACTGACTGGTCCTTGGAGAAGGACATCATGCTCAGAAGGGTGAAGGAGCAAAGCAAGAGAGGAAAATCCCTTATGAGATGGATTGATACAGTAATTGGGACAATAGGGGTCGGTATCTTGAATTTGTGAGACTGGTTCAAGACTGGGCAAGGTTCAGACTGCTATGTAGAAGGTTGCTATGGGTCACAGGTAACTAGATGGCACATTACAACAACAACAAGAACAACAAGATATTACACATAAGCAAAATCCTGGTGGAGATTGTAAAAAAAAATGACTGGAACAGTATATTGACAGAGAACTACCAGAAATACCACCTGAGTTTAGAAGAGGCCATGGCATTAATAACATTATTGTCAATGTCCGACGGACCTTGGCTGAAATCAAAGAGTACCAGAGGAATGTCTATCTCAGTTTCATTGACTATGCAAAGGTTTTTGACTGTGTAGATTACAACAAATTGTAGCCAATTTTGGGAAGAAGGGGAATCCCAGAACACCTGATTTTGATTGTGTGAAACCTATTCTTTACCAGGAAGAAGTTGTCAAAACATTGCAGGGAAACACAGCATGGTTTAAAATCAGGAAAGGAATTCATCGGGGATGCATCCTGTCTCCATACCTTTTTAATCTCTACGCAGAACAGATCATTTGGGTGGTTAGAGTTTATGAGCAGAAATGTGGCATTAGGATTTGAAGAAGACTTATCAACAAGCTATATCATGTAGATGACACAACCTTGATCACAGAAACTGAAGAGGACGTGATGCATTTGCTGAAGAATCTCAAGGACTATAGTCTTCAACATGGACTGAAGCTTACCATCAAGAAGGTAAAGATTCTGACTACTGGACCAATTGTCAGCACCGTGATAGATGGAGATGGGATTGGGGTTGATAGCAATTTCAGCAACACTCTTGGTCTAGTAGTGAAGAAATCAGAATATGAATTTCTCTGGGGAAAGGTACTGTTAAGGACCTCTCAAAAGTGCTGATGAGCAATGATGTGCATCTGGAAACAAAGATGCATCTGATTCAGGCCTAGTCTTCACAGTTATGTGCTATGCATCAGAGAGCTGGACAATGATCAAAGATGAGAGAAAAGGATTTTGAAGCCCTACCTCACATACCTGGACAGGACGGACATATGGAAGCTTAGAGGGACAGCACAAGAAAGGAACTCCAGATGAGAGGAACTGACACAGTAACTAGGTAAGTGGAGTAAATGTGTCAGAGATTGTGAGATTGGCTCAGGATGGAGCAAAATTCAGAGTTACTGTACATAGGACCACTGTGAGTCACAGGAGACTCGATGGCACATAAAAAGAACATCTTGGCTAGAGAGTTCTGGTGGTATAGTCCATAAGAAATTGAACTTGACTGCAAGCATAAAGGCACTGCCAACTCCTCAAAAATCTGAATAGAGAAAGTCCATATAACCCAGCTATTCCACTACTTGAAATATGTATACCCTGAGAAAATGAGAACTGAGGCATAAACTGAGATTGTTCATAGCAGTGTAATTCACCATCACAAGAACATGGAAACAGCTCAAATGTCCAACCACAGAAGAATGAATTGAAACATTATGGTACATTCACAGAATGGAATACTATACACACAGGAGCAATGATTTTGTAAATTATTACCTAACTTGGGAGAGACTGGAGAGCATTATGCTGAGTGAACTAACTCAGTCCCACAAAGATAAATCTTGTATAAAACCGTTACTGTAGAATGAGTGAGTATAAGGATCCAAGAGGGGTGAGAGAGGTTGGAAGCAGAAGGAGGAGGATGTGAAAGGAGAGGGGGGATTAATCATGGAGTTGTACAATTAGTTGGGTGGCGAGATGAGAGAAATGGAAAGAATTTGTTCCTGAAATCAATGTATTCAAATTTTGTAAATAAACTAGTAGAAAATTTTAAAAAAGAGGGAAGGAAGGAAGGAAAGATAAACTCTTTTTGAGTTTTCTACAGCCTGAGAAAGTCTACTGGAGGATCAGCTGTAGTTTTCTTCGGACTCTATGTCAATGCATTTGAGCTTTTTTAAAAATACCTTTTTGATTATTTGTGACAGCTTTAGTTTGTTAACAGCTTTAATTTGCTTAGCTCCACAATTGACACTCTTAGCACCAGCAGCCAGGAAAGACATCTTGTGATAGGAAAGTCTGCTGTTAGAGATCTCTACAAAGTACTGAAGAGCAATGATGCCACTCTGGAGACTAAGGTGTACCTGACACAGGCCATGGTCTTTGTAATCACTTGTTATGCATCAGAAAGCTGGACAACGACTAGGGATGATAGAAGGAGAATTGATGCTTTTGAATTATGGTGTTGGAGAAGAGTATTGAATATACCATGGATTGCTAAGAAAATGAACAGATTCATCCTAGAGAGGGTGAAGCCGGCCTGCTCCTTGGAGGCAAGGATTCTGAAGCTTTGTCTGACATACTTTGAACATGTTGCAAGGAGGGACCAGTCTTTGGAGATGGACATCATGCTTGGGAGGGTGGAGGGACAGCGCAGGAAAGGAAGACACTCTATGAGGTGGATTGATTCAGTGACTGGAGTAGTGGGGGTAGGTGTATCAGAGACAGTGAAATTGGCACAGGACAGAGCAGGGTTTAGGGCTGTTGTACATAGGGTCACCATGCATTTCAGGCAACTCGACAGCACATAACAACAACAACATTATTTTTTATATATCTCACATTTCTTGAAAACATCATATGTAAGGGAACTCCAAGTTGTAGAGGATTTTATAGAAAATAATCAATGTAAGAGGCCACAATATGCAGAATTTCATCAGGAGAGCTGTTTATTCCATTAGAAACAGTTTTACTAACTATATTCACTTTCCTCACAATTTGCTAAATCTCTATTTGTGTTATGTGCATTCAAGTTGGAATTAACTGGTAGTTGACTCTGGTTTTGTTGTTAAGTGTCATCAAGCCCTAGTATGAAGCTTGAGCTTGGATCAGGTACACCTTAATCTTACAGCATTATTTTTAGCATTTCCGAGAAATCCTTGAAAGCACATTTCCCCAACACAACATGTCTTTTAATTTCTTGCCTGCTATTAACATGGGTGTTATTGTGAATACAAATGAAATGGAATTCTTGACAACTTCAATCTTTTATTTATCTATCTTGCGGTCGCTTACTGGTCTAGTGGTGAAAATTTTTGTTTTCTTGTTGTTGAGGTGGAGTCCATATTGAAGTCTTTGGTTTTCTTGATAAAGTGTTTCAAGATCTTTTTAAATTCTGCAAGCAATAATACAAAGCGTTAATTAATCTTCTTCCAAATTTGATGCCATATTCTTCTTAATATATTCTTCCAGTTTCTTGAATGGTTTTGCTACTGAATGCAAGGGGTTATTTCCATAGTCAATCCAGAACACTTTATTGTAGATCTGGGAGGCCTGAGAGAATCTTCTCAAAAACTGCCTCCTCATCTAAGAGTTGCCATTAGGTTTTATACTTGATTTAAGGGTTAAAATTATTTATAAACAAACAGCTTGTGTTATAGTTTCCATATGACTGAGAAAAACATCTTCGAAAAGATAATTGAGAATTCATTTGTATATAACTGTGAAAAAGCATCTTCTAAGAGACAAATACTGATTCAATTATATGTAATTGTAAAAAACATCTTCAAAGATGTAAGCACTTATCAAAAATAATTACATACAACTGAGAAAAAGCTTCAGAAGTGAATATAAATCCAGGAAAGATGTATTTTCTTTCCTAGTAAACAAGCAGTTTAAAGTACTTTATATGACTAAAGAAGGAAGAATAGATTTCTAGGGCAAACAACCAGTATTGTCGGCTGGAAGCAATTGATGTCAGCTTTACAACTCTATCAAATGTTGGAACAAGCCTGAATTTGTCAATACCACCCTACCAATTTGCTCAGCATATAGATTGAACAGGTGTGGAGAAAGTTACAACACTTATGCACACATTCTCTCTCTCTCTCTCTCTCTCTCTCTCTCTCGCTCGCTCTCGCTCTCGCTCTCGCTCTCGCTCTAGCTCTAGCTCTCGCTCTATCTCTATCTATCTCTATCTTGAACCATCCAGTGTTTCCATGTTAAGTTCAGACAACAGCTTTTTGGTCTAGGTATAGGTTTCTCAAGAGTATGATTAAGCACTCTGGGATTCTCATTCTTCTCAATATTAGCCATAACTTATTATCCCTTGTGTATAGCTGTTCTCTGTTGTGGTTGTTGTTGTTGTTGTTATTATTGTTTACTGTAGAGTCAGATCAGACCTATAGCTGACCCTCCAGTGGGTTTTCAGAGGCAGTTAATTGCATGGGAGGAGATTGTTCATCCTTCTCCCTCAAAGCAGCTGGTGGGCTAGAACCCTGTGCCTTTGGGACTGCAGCACAGCTTCTTGCCAGTAGGCAAGAATTGGCACCACATTCTGCAAGGATACCAAATCTGTAAACTCCTCAAATCCATTGTATAAAATTGCATAAAATCAATAGCATATTCAACTTTTAGCCTTTTAGCCTTTGTGGGATTGCTTTGACAAATTAATTACTTTCCAAGAGCCATTTTCTCCCCATAGAAACAAAATATGCTTACAAATAGTTAATGAGACGCAAGCTGAAGAATGCGGAAGCCAGGAACTCTGGAGAGAGACTGAAGCTCTGTGGCTGGCAGGAGGTTACAGCAGAGCATGACTACAAATCAAGCCTTTTATGTGGATTCCTCAGAGTGCTCGCCATGTAGCAAACTCAAGTTTCACTTTGTGAAATTATTTCTGGATTTCCCCTAAATATTTTGAATGTGTGGTTCATTGAATCTCAGGTTGTATAGCCACAAGTAGAGAGGGCCAACTGTAATTCTCCAGCAGATGTGACAAAAATTGTTCTAATTTATTTAAAATAGTTTCCCCCAAAGGGAAAATAAGTTTTCCTTTGTAAATTTACATTGACAAAATTGTATGCACCACTCTGCAGTGAAACATAAAATATGGGCTGTTGTTGCTATATGCCATCAAGTCGAGACTGATACAGAGCTAATCCTTGAGCAGGTTTTGAGAGGATGAATTTGCACGAGACAAGATTGTCCATCTTTTTCCTGTGAAGCAGCAGGTACTTTCAAGCCTCCCGTCGTTGGGTTTACAGCACAACTCATTCTTCACTGTTGTTGTTGTTATGTGCCGTCGAGTCGCCTGCGACTCATAGCGACCCTATGTACAACAGCCCTAAACTCCGCTCTGTCCTGTGCCAATCGCACTGTCTCTGACACTCCCATCCCAATTATCCCAGTCACTGAATCAATCCACCTCATAGAGGGCCTTCCTCTCCTACGCCGTCCCTCCACCCTCCCAAGCATGATGTCCCTCTCCAAGGACCAGTCTCTCCTCACTACATGTCCAAAGTAAGTTAGACGGAGCCTCAGAATCCTTGCCTCCAAGGAGCCACCCAGTTTAACCCTCTCCAGGACAAATCTATTTGTTTTCCTAGCAATCCATGGTATTCTCAGTACTCTTCTCCAGCACCACAGCTCAAAAGCATCCACTCTCCTTCTATCCTCCCTAGTTATTGTCCAACTCTCTGATGTATAACAGGTGATTGCGAAGACCATGGCCTGTATCAGACGCACCTTAGTCTCCAGAGAGACACCACTGCTCTTCAGCACTTTGGAGAGGTCCCTGACAGCAGACTTTCCCATGGCAATGCGCCTTTTAATTTCCTGGCTGCTGGTGCCAAGACTGTTGACTATGGAGCCAAGCAAACTAAAGCTGTGTACAATCTCAATCTCTTCACCATCCATACTGATGCTGCCGATTGGTCCAGTGGTGAGAATCTTTGTCTTCTTGACATTGAGCCTCAATCCATATTGTAGGCTGCAGTCCTTGACACTCTGCAGCAGGCGCTTCAGGTCCTCCTCAGTTTCAGCAAGCAGGGTTGTGTCATCCACATTCTTCACTAGGCTACTTAAACTCCCTTCATTTTGGGATGTTCTTGTGGTGTACTGTTGAAAGAAAACTAACCCACGGCTGACCCTTAAGCAGATTTTCTGTTGCTGTTTACTGTAGAGTCAGAACTACCCATAGCTGAACCTCTGGTGGGTTTTCAGAGGCAGTTAACCACACAAGAGGAGATTGCTCTTTTTAACCCTCCATGGAGAAGCTGGTGGCTTCGAACTATGTGCCTTTGGGATTGCAGCACAGTTTCTTGCCAATATTTTACGGGAGGAGATTGACCACATTTCCCCCATGAACTAGATAGTGGATTTGAGTCACATGCCTTTGGGTCATCAGTGCAACTCTTTAAGCCAGAAAAAAAAAAGGAGGAGGGGATCTATTGTCATAATAGACTTGTTAGGTGTCATTGAATCAGGTACAATCCGTAGTGACTCTAGGAACAACAGATCTGAACCCTGTCCTAATCTATGCCCTCCTCTTACTACCTGACATATTAGAAACCATTCTGATAATCATTGTGTTAATTCAACTGCTTGAAGATCTTCTTCTCCTTTGCCTACCCTCTTCTTTTCTGAGCATAATATCGCTTTCCAAGGAATAGCACTTCCTGGAAAAATGCACCAAGTATGAGAGGTAAAACTTTATTATCTTTGCCTCCAAAGAACACTCCGGCAGCACCTTCTCCAAGACATATTTCTTTTGTTCTTCTGATAGTCCATGGGATGTTCAGTATTCTTTTCCAATACAATAGCTCAAAAGCACCAATTCTTCTGTCATTATTATCCATTGTCCAACTCTCATATGCATAACAAGTAATTGAAAAGGCCATGGCTTGCATCAGACACATCTTAGTACTCAAGCCGGCATCATCATCCCTCAATAATTTAGAGAGGTCCCTAACTGCAGACTTTTTGAGTAAAATGTGTCTCCTTATTTCTTGACTGCTGGTACCAAGGGTGCTTGATTTCGGATCCAAGCTGATGACAGCTTCAATCTTTTCTCTGTCTTTCAACAACTTCATCTTGCTTGTTTCTAAAATCAACATCCTTTTACCCACTAGGTCGTCAGAGTTCCCTTTTGGGTAAATACAATGATGTTAGCCATGGTGGCTTATGGGTAAGGAATCACACTGCCAGTCAAGAGGAACATGGTCCAGATCCACTAGCTGCAATTTGAGAGGAAGATAGACCTTCTCCTCCTGCGAGATTCACTGCTCTGAACACCTGCTGGATGCCCAGCTATGAGTCGGCTCTGAACACCTACTGGATGCCCAGCTATGAGTCGGCTTTGGCTCAATGGTGTATAACAACAATGACCAACAGTGGAACTCAGTAGATCTCACCAACACGTGTAGATAAAGAAATAAAATAAGAAAATGAATAAAGAAACATTGAAAGAAGAAGACTGTAAAGATCAGAAATTCATTGTTATTTACCTGGAAACGACTCATAGCTCCAATAGTTATCTTAGACTCTGAGGAGGAGAGGGTCTGTTGTTCTCAAAACTACTTGTGGATTAAAAAAGCCTAGAGGCTCATTCTTGTGTTAGCATCACTACTCATAACATTCTTGGTGATGGGAGTTAATGTGCTAGATAGTACCAGTTAGGTACCAATCTATAGCACTGATTGATGTCCAATTAACTACTCATTTTAGTATTGGAAGTATAAGTCTCACAAGTCATTAATGCATAATAAGATTTCATAAAGAGGACTATTTTGGGGAACTTTTCTAACAAATCTTTCCTAGGAGAGGTTTATATTTATTCCCAATCTCAAAAATGGTGATCCAACAGAATGTGGAAATTATCGAACAATATCATTATTATCACATACAAGGAAAATACTATTGAACTATTGAACATCATTCAAAACAAGCTAGAACAGTACATAGAAAGGAAACTGCCAGAAGTTCAAGCAGGATTTAGAGATTTAGAAGAGACCATGGCACTGAGGTTATTATGTTTTCATTAATGAACTTATTGAAAAAGAACAAAATAACCTCATAGATAAAATTTTATGCCATTGTCTTCAGCGCAGCTTTGACATCCTGCTTCATTTCCATTGGTTCCTGCTACTATGATACTTCCTGAAATTTTTCTGTGTCAGTGGTAAGTTCTTTTTGGTACAGTGATTTTGTATATTCCCTCCATCATCTTCTTATTTTCTTTTTAGGGTCTTTTTTTTGTTATCATACGAGAAATGCATTTTATTCTATAACATCTGTGTCCAATAAAGTAGTTAGAGCCAATTTTCTTGACAAGCAAAGAAAATTTCATTTAGAAATATGCTTGGCATAGACTAAGCTAATTCTTTCATTGGATAAACTAGTCAGTTTAATTACAGTTGTCTTAAAGGGAGTATATCATACAGCTTCTTTTGAGACTTTCTTTGTCATTTGATATATTGCCAGTAGCATTTTGTTATTTGAAGCTTAATTTTTTTCAGTTCTCTCAGTTTGAAAAAAAAATGTAGAGTTCTTCGCTTTTTATCCTCCAATTCCAGCACTCTGCACATTCCATTAGAATACTTTGTTTTTTCTTCTTGTATTGCTTTTTGAAATCTGTTCAGCTTTTTTACTTCAGTATGTTTTCTCTTTGTTTTGACTTCTCAATACTCCAGTTCAATTTTCAGTGTCTTTTCTGACATCCATTCTGGGGTTTTGGATTTTTGGTTTTTTTTCTTTTTCTCTTCTGTCTTTTTAATGACATTTTGTTTTATTCATGGATGATTATCTTTGATATTATCCCCTAAGTCAGCTTGTGTTTGCTCATGGATGTTCAATACTTCAAACCTATTCTCAAGATTAATTTTAAATTCAGGTAGGATAGATTCAAGATCATATCTTGGTTCTTGTGTTCTTATTTTAATAAGTAAGCCCCGGGAATCGATGGGATACCAACTGACTTGTTGCAGTTAGCAGATGGTATACCAATAGACTTGTTTCGATTAAGAGGTGAAGTCTTATATGTAATCATCACTCTGTAATGGGAAATTTGGAGGACAGTTGTCTGGCCAACAGATTGGAAGAAATCCATATTTGTTTCCAATCCCAAGAGAGGTGACACAACAGAATGTGGAAACTATTGAACAATATAATTAATATCTCACACAAGGAAAATACTATTGAAGATCACTCAGAACAAGCTAGAACAGTACATAGATAGAAACTGCCAGAAGTTCAAGCAGGATTTAGAGATTTAGAAGAGACCATGGGACTAAGGTTATTATTATTAATGTCACATGGATGCTGGCTAAAAATAAAGAACAACAGAAAAATATCTATGCTGTATTGATTATGCAGTGGCATTTGACTGTGTGGATCATAACAAGTTATGGCTAACATTGAGAAGAATGGTAATTCCAGAGCACCTAATTGTGCTCATGCAATTAGACCTAGACCCGGAAGCTGTTGTGTCAATAGAGCAAGGGAAGACTGTTGTTGTTGTTGTTATGTGCCGTCGAGTCGCCTGCGACTCATCGCGACCCCTATGTACAACAGCCCTAAACTCCGCTCTGTCCTGTGCCAATCGCACTGTCTCTGACACTCCCATCCCAATTATCCCAGTCACCGAATCAATCCACCTCATAGAGGGCCTTCCTCTCCTGCACTGTCCCTCCACCCTCCCAAGCATGATGTCCCTCTCTAAGGACCGGTCTCTTCTCACAACGTGGTTTAAAACTAAGAAGGGTGTGTGACAGGGTTGTATTCTCTCTACATACCTATTCAATCTGAATGCCAAGCGTATTATTCAAGAAGCTGGACTCTATGAAGAGGAATGTGGGGTCAGGATCAGACGGAGATTCATCAATAACCTGTGTAATGCAGATGACACAATGTTGCTTGCTGAATGTGAAGAGGACATGAAACACTTGTTACAAAAAAAAAATCAAAGAATATGGTCTTCAATATGAATTACATATTAATGTCAAGAAATCAAAATTTTTACCAAGGGATTGGTAGGCAACATCATGAAAGGTGATGAAAAGACTGAAACTGTCAAAAACTTGATCTTACTTGAATCCACAATCAACACCCTCGGTACCAGCAGTCAGGAAATAAGGAGAATCATTGCACTGGGAAAGTCTGCCATCAGGGACCTCTCCAAATTATTGAGGAATAATGATATTGATTTGAGTACCAAGTTGTGTCTGATTCAGGCCACAGTCTTTTTAATCACTTGCTGCACATTTAAGAGTTGGACAATGACTAAGAATGACAGAAGAAGACTTGAAGCCTTTGAGCTGTGCTGTTGGAGAAGAGCACTGAACATCACAAGGACTGGCAAAAGAACAAACAAATACATCTTTGAGGGGTTAAGGCTAGAATGCTCTTTGGAGATAAGGATGATGAAGAATCCCCTCACATATTTCGAGAATGTTTGTAGGAGGGTCTATTCCTTGGAAAGGGACATGATGCTTAGAATGGCAAAGAGTCATTGAAGGAAAGGAAGATCCTCCACCAGGAGGGTCGACGTGGGAACTGCTACAGTGGTCTCTAACGTATCAGGTGGTGAGAGGATGGCACAGGACAGGGCAGGACTCAGATGTCTTATTCATAGAGGGTCTCTCACTATAGGTCAAACTTAACTGAAAGTTCCCTAACAACAATAGCAGCGGATAAAAGGATAAAATGATACAATTATTACTGTTGTATGATGGAGTTAAGTGTGACTCACAAGGACCCTATGGATAATAGATTTGAGTCCTATCTTATGCCAGTCTCGTCATCTCTGCCGCAGTAGAGCCTATTGTTACAGATACTGTGTCATTCCATCTCATTGAAGATCTTCCACTTCTCGGATGACTCTCCCCTTTTTTGGTGCGCGAGATCTTTTTCTAAGTACTGTTGTTGTTCTGTGCAGTCAATTTGATAATGACCCATAGCAACTCTATGCACAATCGCTCGGAACCTTGTCCGACACCGAGCCTGTATCACAGATTTCAACACAATTTTATGCATTACACCAGTTACTGTACCTTCCATCTGATGTGAGGTGGTCTTCTCTTGTACTGTCCCTGCACTTTTCTTGATGTCCTTCTCCAAAGATGATTGGTGTCTCCTGGCCTGGCCAAATGCTCAAAGAATGCCAGAAGGAGCTTCAAAATCTTTACCTCCAAAGAGCAACTTGGTTTCACCTTCTCGAGGATAGAGCTGTTTGCTCTCTTGGCAGTCCGTGTTCACTACTTTCTTCTAGCATCGCAACTCAAAGGCACTGATTCTTCTGTCATCTTTACTCATTGTGTAGGTCTCATATACCTAGCATGTAACTGCAAAGACCATGGCCTGGATCTGGTACACCTTAGTCTCCAGACTGTTATCACTGTTCTGCAGCATTTTAGAGAGATCTCTGACAGCAGATTTTCCTAAAGTAATTCTTTTTTTTATTTCCTGACTGCTGGTGCCAAGAATGTTGGTTTTGGAACCAAGCAAAGTGAAATTGTTAACAATTTCAATCTCTTTATCCATCATGATGGTACTATTGTCACAGTAGTGAGAATATTTTCCCGTATTTTAAATTTTTATTTACTATAGTCTTCAGGTCCTCCTTGGTTTTGGCAAACAGAGTTGTGTCATCCACATAATACAGTTTGTTAATGAGTTTTTCTCCAATCTTGATGTCATATTACTCCCGTAAAATCCAGCCTCTGAATGATTTGTTCTGCACATAGACTGAAAACATATACAGAAGGGATATTTCCCTGAGGCACTCATTTCCTGATTTTAAACCATGCACTGTTTCCTTGATCTATTCTGACCACTCCGTTCTGGCCCACGTACGGATTTTGCATGAGCACAATCAAGTGTTCTGGCATTTCCATTCCTCTCAGTGTTAGCCAGAATTTGTTGGGGTCCACAAAGTCAAATGTCTTTGCAGAGGCAACAAAACACAGATAGAAAATCCTCTGATACTCTCTGCTCTTAGCTTAAAACCATCTGGCATTGACTATGATGTCCCTAGTGTCATGGCCTCTTTTAAACCCATCTTATATTTCTAGTAGTTGTCTGTCAGTGTACTGTTCCAATCATTTATGTATAATCTTCTGCAAGATTTCCAAGGTTCTACATTTGTTCCCATTCCAAAGAAGGGTGACCCAACAGAGTGTGGAAACTATACAATGATATCATTGATTTCATATGCAAGCAAGATTCCACTGAAGGTTATCCAAAAACGACTGTAACAGCACATCAGCAGAGAACTGCCAGAAGTCCAGGCTGGGTTTAGAAAGGGTGATGGTACTAGGGATATTGTAGCTGATGTTAGATGGGTCTTAGCTGAAAGCAGAGAATACCAGAAGAATGTATATCTGTGTTTCACTGACTATGTGGCTGACTCTGAGAAGAATGGGAATCTCAGAACACTTGATCATACTAATGCGAAACCTATACTTGATCCAAGAGGCAGTCAGTCATCAGAACAGAGCAGGGAAACCCTGCATGTTTCAAAATTGGGAAGGGTGTATGCCAGGGATGTGTTCTGTCTCCATACCTTTTCAACCTGTGTGCAGAACAGATTATCTGAGAGGCTGAGCTCTATGAGGAGAAGAGTGGCATCAGGATTGGTGGAAGATCTATTAACAATCTGTGTTATGCTGATGACACAACCCTGCTTGCTGACACTGAGGAGGACCTGAAGTGCTTGCTGCTGAGGGTCTAGGACTGCAGCCTTCAGTATAGATGGAGGCTCAATGTAAAGAAGACAAAGATTCTCACCACTGGACTAACTGGCAGAATCAGGATGGATGGTGAAGATATTGAGATTGTTAACAACTTTAGTCTCCTTGGCTCCATAGTCAACACTCTTGGCACCAGCAGCCAGGAAATAAAAAATGTATTGCGATGGGAAAGTCTGTTGTTAGGGACTTCTCCAGGGTACTGAAGAGCAATGGTGTCACTCTGCAGACTAAGGTGCATCTGATACAGGCTATGGGCTTTGCAATCGCTTGTTATGCATCAGAGAGTTGGACGATGACTAGGGAGGACAGAAGGAGAATTGATGCCTTTGAGCTGTGGTGCTGGAGAAGAGTATTGAATGTACCATGGACTGCCAAGAAAACAAGCAGATTTATCCTGGAGAGGGTTAAACCAGGCTACTCCTTGGAAGCAAGGATTCTGGGGCTTTGTCTGACATACTTTGGACATGTAAGCAGGAACAGGTCCTTGGAGAAGGACATCATGCTTGGGAGGGTGGAGGGACGGTGTAGAAGGGCAAGACCCTCTATGAGATGGATTAAGTGACTGGGGTAATTGGGATGGGAGTGTCAGAAGTAGTGTGATTGGCACAGGATGGAACAGGGTTTAGGGCTGTTGTACATAGGGTCGCTATGAGTCACAAGCGACTCAAAGGCACATAACAACAACAACATCCCGTCCAAAATTTTTTTCTTGTTCCCTCTAAGGAACATCCTTGCTGCACTGTCTTCAAGACATATCTATTCATTCTCTTGGCAGTTGATGGTTGTACCGTCTATCTGCCAGTTTGCTGAATTTAGATGGTAGTGAGAATGACGTGTGTGGTGCTACTTACTGTATAATGTGTCCACAGAAATGCTTGCTTGTACATAGTTTTCTTTTATGAGTATAGTATTTGTCTGTCAGTTTACTGTACTGCGGTACCTTGATGGTTGCTGTCATACTAGAAGCTGTGCCACTGGTGTTTTGATACCGGTGTGTTACCCATGGCAGAGAGTTTTCAGCAGAGCTTCAGCAGACTAATAAGAAGGATTGGCTATTCACTTCTTAAAAAAAAACACACCACACAACCTTATCCTATCCATGAGCCAGGGATATTCTTCCACTTCTCCAGGTCACTTTTTGTTTCTTGTAGTAATGTTTTGTAATTTTCTTTTAATAGATCCTTTGTGTTTCTGGTTAGATTTACTCCCAAGTATTTAATCTTGTGATTAGCTATTGTGAAGGGTATTGTTTTTCTTAGCTCCAGCTCTGTATTCTCTTTGTCACTGTAGAGAAATCTGACTGATTTTTGCATGTTGATCATATATCCTGCTACTTTGCTTAATTGGTTCACTGTGTCCAATAGTTTTCTTGCTGAGTCTTTAGGGGTTTCCAAGTATACTATCATCTCATCTACATAGAGAGATAATTTTACCTCCTTTTTGCCAATTTGGATACCTTTTATTTCCTTCTCTTGTCTTATTGCTATCACTAAGCCTTTGAATACAATATTGAATAAGAGAGGTGATAGTGGGCATCCTTGACTAGTTCCTGTTCCTAAAAGGAGTGCCTTTAACCTCTCTCCATTGAAAACAATGTTAGCATCAATACTTTTTACTATGTTGAAGAAATTCCCCTCTAAACCTATTTTGTTGAGTGTTTTAAAATACTGCCAAAGGCAATTTATATGTTTAATGCAATCCCAATACAAATACCAATCCTATTCTTCAAGGAGATGGAAAAGGCAATCTCTAGTTTCTTTTGGAATGGAAAGATGCCCCAAATACGCAAAGGACTCCTTACAAATAGAAGTAATGTAAGAGGTATTTCACTCCTTGATTTAAAATCCTACTACACTCCCGCGGTGGTTAAGACAGCATGGCACTGGTACAATGACAGACACATTGATCAATGGAATAGAATTGGGAACCTGGAGATCAGTCCATCTATTTATGGTCTACTGATTTTTGACAAGATGAAATCAGTTAAGTGGAGAAACGACAGCCTTTTTAACAAATGGTGTTGGCAAAATTGGAAAATTATCGGCAAAAGACTTATGCAAGAGCCACACTTTACTCCATATTAAAAAACCAACTCAAGGTGGATCGTGTATCTAGGACTAAAATCACGGACTATAAACTTCATTAAAGAAAAGCTGGGAAGAATGCTAAAGTCCTAATCAACAACATAAACAGTTTTCCAAGTATTCTGAAAAACCTACAACCAGGAGAAGATAAAAGAGATGAATGGAACCTTCTAAGAATCAAATCCCTAAGCACATCCAAAAACTTCTCCAACAGGGTAAAAAGGGAAGCCACAGACTGGGAAAAAGTATTTGGGAATGACATATCAGATACGGGACTTATATCTAGAATTTATAAAATACTTGAGCACCACAACGAGATAAGGTAAATAATCCAATTGAAAAATGGGCACAGGATATGAACAGACATTTCACCAAAGAAGACATTCAGATAGCTAACAAATACATGAAGAAATGTTCAAATGTCCCTAGCTCTAAGAGAAATGCAAATTAAAACAACTCTGAGATATCATCTCATCCCAGTCAGAATACCAATATTTAACATAAGAGCATGCAACAAATTCTTGGGAGGTTGTGGAGAAACTGGAACCCTTATTCACTGTTGGTGGGAGTGTAAAATGATACAACCACTGTGGAAGGTGGTATGGTGCTTTCTCAAATAATAATTGCAAATAGAGATACCATTTGACCCACAATGCCACTACTGGGAATATACCCCGAAGAGACCATAACTGACATCCAAACAGATATATGTACACCCATGTTTATGCGACTTTGTTCACAATTGCAAAGAGATGAAAACAACCTAATTGCCCATCAACAAGCGAATGGATAGAGAAGCTGTAAAAAACAAGGAACTCATGCAA
>NW_006399985.1:3949320-3967462 GCF_000299155.1 Elephantulus edwardii | reverse complement strand
TAAAAAACAAACTTATCAATAGCGTAAGAACACTGTTAAACATAGCATGATGCAAATAGGCACCTATAATGATAATAATTTTAAATTTAACTGTTTATTGTTTATATTTAATTGAAAAATGTAAGCGTTTAATTGAAAAGATATTAATATTTGATTTAAATATTTAATTGAAAAGCAGAAATTGATCAGTTAGTAAGCACTATGAGTATGGAAGTGACTATGATGTATTTCTTATGCTTGAGAATATACTGTGAGAAACAAAAGTGTACTATAACATATTTTACAGAGTTTAACAAATCATTGAGAAAAGGCAGAGAAAGCTCTTGAAAAAGATATCAAATGATTCTTCTCTGTTAATGATGTTTCCCAAAATAAAATTTGGGTCCTGGGTAATTTTTAAAAATCATTTCCTAAGAACCTGTTTAATTTAATTTATGGTTTTCAACTGTTTCTAAAAGATGCATTGTGCCAAGTTTTGTAGTATCAATAGTACTCATGGATACAATTTCCTAATTAGTAGCTTAGGAAAGACAAGTAATTTATAAATGATGTGTATATCTTATGCCTTAAAATTAAACATCATTTCTCTCTAGATACTTTAAAGCTTGTATATTTTCATTGCTCCATAAAACTATGATTATTTCTGTCCCTACCTTACCTTTCGAGTATGTCTTAAATAGTGCATATTTTGATTGCTTTATTCTGTATTGGAGGATAACAAAAATGAAAGTAGATTGAAATGGCTGTGTGAGGTTTTAAGAGACAAAAGAAGCTTCTTCTATGTGATTTTTAAAAAATATATGTTTTGAGGTTAGAGTTTTTGTATCCTTTACTCAAATGTGTATTTCTCTAACTGAATAAGGAGAGTAATACAAAATATTCCCCACAATTGTCATTTTACTTGCACATCTGTACTGCCCCAACTGTCCGTGAAGAAAATCTCTTTTTGCCTTAGAATTACATGGTTTAATTCTTAAAATCTATATGCCCTTCCATATTGTATGAGTTTTTTAACAATCATTTAATCAAGACCTGATACTAACAAATATTCTTATAGCTTAAGTCAATGTCTACTGATTATATATAAAAATATATATATATCATCCTTTCTTTTTTTTTGGCTGAAGAGTGACTTTATTATATACATAAATTGGTTATACAGTGAGTTATTAATGGATTTACATCAAGCCAATGTCAGGTAGCAAACAAGAGACAGTAAGTTAGTATTTTACTTCACAGCAGCATTCTTATTTGAAGCATTATAGAAATTATCCTTTCATTTAATCTCCATCCATACACCCTTCACATTTGGAAGTCTTTTGCATCTGCTTTAATGAGTAGTTGATGTTAGTAAGTCTAACAATATAAGGGTAGTCTAACTGTAATAGAGACTTACAGTTTTAGATTTGTTTTTTGTTTTGTTTTGTTTTAGGGGGTTTTACACTTATGGCTAGAATCTTCCCAAGTTCATTGGAACAAGTAATATTGCCTTAATGTACTTTAGTTGTTTAACAAGAGAGCCAGCAAAAAGTTTAAATATATTAAATTAGTATCAGTGCTTATGTAATCGCTAAAGACAAGAGATTTAAATAATGTAAACTTTTAACAATGATTCAGTAGTAGCACAGGACATTATATGGATAAGACCGATCAAATAAACAAGTGAGGTAAAAATTAGAATGTAGTGATAAATCTAATTTGATATTTGCATTTATAAATTACAGGTATAATATTTTAAATGACTCAAACACTGATTCTCAATTTCACGTTTTAAAAGTGAGTACATCTTTTACTAAAGATCCTGTATATATTAATTCACAAACTATAAGCATTTCTTTGTGTATTTGTATATTAAATAACTCTTTTCTTGTGTTTCATCCCAAGGAAATTGTCACAAGTAAATGAAACAGAAAATCACTCTAACCAGAAAAGTATTTAATCTTATTATAGAAGATTTGTTAAGAAGTAGTTCTAAATCTGTATCAAGTTTTAAAATAGATATTTTTCAGACATTAAGTGACAGCTATTTCTTCTTAATGAAGGCAGTTAGGAAGAGAGGAAAGAATACTGGACCAGGTGTCCTGAAAACCATAAACTTAGCTGGCCTCATGGATAGATAATATCATTATCTGCACTATCTAGCTAATAAATGTAAGGAAATAATGTCCCCAAAAGTCTGTTGCCTAATTTGAATTACTTCTCTGAAAGTTGATAAAAGCCTAGCTTATTAAATTCAAATATATTCAACTTTATTTAGATTTTCTTATGCAAATTTCAAATGTTCCTAATGTAGATACCTAAAAAGCTTTGAAAAGTGTCAAATTCCTTTTTTCCTTTTTTTTTAAAAAAAATTGGTTTGTTTATAGAGTTCGTGGACATTGTGTTTCATCCAATCATTCTCATGCATTGTGTTTTATAAAATTAGTCACCATTGGACTTTGCCCATCATCACCCTGTCTTTTCACCTGAATACTCCCCATTACCGCCCCCATCCCTCAACCCACCAAACTGTGCAACCCTGTGGTTTTGTCTCGACCTAACCTCACCCCTCCTTCCCTTGAGTTCTCATACATGTTTTACTAGTTATCTTCCTATTTTTACAATAATGGTCTTGTGCAGTATTCGTCCTTACATTAGTTTACTCAGCATAATGCTCTCCAGTCCCTCTCAAGTTATGCAGTATTTTTTGAAATCATTGCTCATGAGTGCTGCATAGTATTCCATTGTATGAATGTACCACCATTTTTCCATGTGCCCCAAGGAAATTAGAACTGAGATACAAATGGAAATTTATACATCAAAGTTCATAGCAGCATTTCTCACTATGTCAAGGACATGGAAACAATCCAAATGTACAAGCACAATTGAACGGATTGAGAAGTGTCCGATTCTTAAATACAAGTCCCAGACCAGGACTCATACTCTGCTTCATCATTATTCAAGAAAAACACCCATCACTCTAGCTTATTTCTTAGATGTATGTCTCCAAAATTTTAAATACCCTTATAATTATGGTCATTTCCTGGTTTTATATGGCCCTATGTATTAAAAACCAGAGTCAAAGAGGAGGAAATTTCCATCAACTGTTGCAGTCAGAAATCGATAGAACATGTAGTCAAGATGCATTGATAATAATCGATGACTAAAATATGAAAATTGGGAGCCAGGAAGAAGGATCCGCTATCGGAAAACATGGACTTGGTGACAGAAATGAGGCTGGGGATGAAATGATAGTATTCTGTACAGTCAATGATTTATTGATAGCAAATACCTTTTGTAAGAAACATAAAAGCAGGCTATACACATGAATATCACCTGATGTTATGCACAGGAATCAGATTGATCATATCCGTAGAAGGAATCATTGGAGAAATTAAATATCAGCAATGAAAATTATACAAGGTGCTGATGGTGGAACAGATAATTGACTACTCATATTCAAGCTCAAATTAAAGCAAAAGAAGGTAAAATCAAATACACAGGATAAGTATTTGCCCTTGAGTCTATGACTCCTGAACTTACAAAACAACTCAGTAACAGGTTTCAATTCTTGAACATTAGTGAAAAAAGACCTGATGAGCAGTGGGAAGATATCAAGAACATCGTTCATGAAGAATGTAAAAAGTCATTACAAAAAAGGAAGAAGAATAGACCAAAATAAATGTTAGAATAGGCTGTGAAATTTGAGCACCAAGAAGTCAAAGCAAAGGGAAGAAATCAAGAAGTCAAGGAGCTGAACAGATTTCAAAGGGCAGCTCAGGAGACAAGGCAAAGTATTATAATGAAACGTACAAGGAGCTGGAGGTGAAAATCAAGAGCTGAACTCGCTCAGCATTTCTTAAGCTGAAGGAAATAAAGAACACATTCAAGCCTCAAGTTGTCATGCTTAAGGGTGCTATGGGCAGAATATTGAATCAGAAAACATTAAAAGAAGGTGGAAGGAGCATACAGAGTCACTGTACCAAAAAGAATTGGCAGACACAGAAGAATTTCAAGAAGAAACAACATATAATGACGAGGCACTGGTGATGAAGGGAGGAAGTACAGGTTGTTCGAAGGACTTGACAAAAAATAAAGCCACAGGAATTGACAGAATACCAATTGACATACTTCAACAAAGAGATGCCGCCCTGGATGTGCTCACCAGGTTATGCCAAGAAATCTGGAAGTAAACTACCTGGCCAAGTGACTGGAAGAGATCCATATTTCTTCCCATTCCAATAAAAAGTGACCCGACAGAGTGTGGAAATTATTAAACAATATCACTAATATCACACACTAGCAAAATCCTGCTGAAGATTATCCGGAAAAGACTTGAGCAGTACATTGACAGAGAACTACCAGAAATGCAAGCTGGGTTTAGAAGACATTATTGGGTTTAGGGACATTATTGCCAATGTCAGATGAATTTCGCAGGAAGTAGAGTGTACCAGAGGAATGTCTATCGGTGCTTCATTGACTATGCAAAGGCATTTGACTCTGTGAATCACAACAAATTGTGGCTAACCTTGAGGAAAATTGGAATCCCAGACAGCTTGATTGTGCTTATGTGAAACCTATACTTGGACCAGGATGAAGTCCTCAGAGCAGAGCAGGGAAACACTGCATGGTTCAAAGTCAGGAAAGAAGTGTGTTAGGCATGCATCCTGTCTTCATAGCTTTTCAATCTACATGCAGAACAGATCATTTGGGAAGCTAGGCTTTATGAGGAGGAATATGCCCTCAGGATTGGAGGAAGACTCATAAACAATCTACATTATGCAGACACAACCCTGCTTGAAACTGAAGAGAATCTGAAGCACTTGCTGCAAAAGGTCAAGGACTGTAGTCTTCAATATAGATTGAAGCTCAACATCAAGAAGACAGAGATTCTCACCACTGGGCCAATTGGCAGCACCATGATAGATGGAGAAGAGATTGAGGTTGTTAACAACTACAGCTTACTCAGCTCTGCAACCAGCACTCTTAGCACCAGCAGTAAGGAAATCAAAAGTCAAATTGCATTGGAAAAGTCTACTGTCAGGGACCTCTGCAGAGTGCTGAAAAGCAACCGAGAGACTAGGAATTAAAATCACGCTAGAGCTCTGCTGGTCTTCAATTTTATTGTATAAAGTAAAATGGATCATTTTGGAAAGATTCTAAATTTTTCTCAGTCTATAAAACACAGAGTTCTACTAGCCTATTTGGTAATTTTTTGCTACTTTATATAATGCTTGGCACATGAGAATAGCTTTTTCTTTCTTTTCCCTTTTAGTATGGAAGTTAGGGGAGATGCTTTTGAACAGAGGCAGAAAGTTATCCTCTCCTCTGGACATGGCCCAGGAGAGGGCAGGGTTCGGATCAGTTGTTCATAAGGTCTCTATGAGACATACTTAGCTTGACAGTAAGTTTGACAGGGAATTAATGGTTTTCACTTCAGCATCTAAATATTCTCCAGCCTTCTTCACTCCACTCACTGCCTCTTCTCCCAGCCTCCTTTATGCATGATCTACTCTTCTTTCCTTTCGTTTCTTGGAACCTTATGTCAGCAGCTTTAATTCCAGTCTCGTTAATCAACTCTGTGTAAGCAAGCATTGAATTTCTACTTCTGTACACCCGAGCTGCCCCCAGTTGTCATGCGGCCAATGGATAACAAAGTGAAAGCTATTCCAGAGAGCTGGGACACTTGCATTCCCACAGTGGCTTAAGATGAAATGCATTCAAATAAACATCTTCCCAACCTCCACATTCATAAAACCAAACCAAGTATCAGTGAGTCTGCAACAACGAATCCCTCTCCTGATACCAATTGCAACCTCACAATCCACAGTTAATAAAATTCAACAGAGTCTCTTTGTAAACATGTCATTTATCTGAATAATAGTAAATGTTCCTTAGATATAATGAGCAAAAGATACTTTGGGTCTGAGTTAGGAGGCTCCAGTCCTTAGAGAAGGACACCATGCTTGGAAAACAACATCAGGCTGAGAAAGGTAAAGGAGCAGAAAAAGAGAAGAAAACCCTTAGCAGGATGGATCGACATGGTGAATCTAAGAGTGGCTCACGTACATTGGAGATGATGAGGATGGCACAGACTAGGACAAGGTCTAGATCCATTGTTCATAGGGTCACCAAGAGTTGACTCGGAGGTACATAACAACAACAGCAGATACAATAGGAAAAGCTTTCCTTTTAAATAAAGTTTAAAATAAAAGACATTTTCCAGGAATAGATTTACAAAAGTTAAAATTAGAATGTTGAGATAATTAACATGCATCTTCAAGAAACTACTATTATTTTCAAGTTAGCCATTAGATGGCTGATTCAATATACTTTTTATTTCCAAATCTTCCTAGTGGGATAGCAATATTAATTTTCTTTGTGGATATTAAGATTTTCTAAAATAGCTTCCCTGAGCCAGCAGTTCTGAGGAGTTTATTGTAATATTCAAGCATAGAGAGAGCTTGGTACAATAGAAATGAAATAGGAATTAGGACATGTATATTTATTATTCAGTTTCACTACCATTTTACAGAATGAACTAGAGAAAAACTTTTTTGCTAATAATTTCAATGTCTTTCTTTAAAATAGAAAACTCTTAATGTAGTTTAGTGATATTTATTATACATTAATTTTATGAACAGAATTTAAAAAGCAAAGCATTGACTCACAGTATTTAGACATTGTTATTTTACTGCTATTGTTCATAGGATTTTCAGAGGAGGGTGAAAGAGAAGAAGGTCCTTAACCAGGTGGATTGACACAGCACCTGAAGCAATGGACTCAAGGGTACCAGAAATTGTGTAAATGACACAGAATAGAATAAGGTTCAGATCTATCGTTCATGGGGTCACTATGAGTCATACTCGGCATGAGGGAACCTAACAACAACAACAACAGTTTTACTGCTAGCCTATTGTCAAATTATGCTAGGGCCCTTTGAAAGTGATTTCATCCTAATATATTCATGTATTTTTTTTTTTTTTAGAGCAGGAATTCACATAATCGAGAAATTTGTTAGGTAGCATTAAGATGAACTATATTCTACAATATGGAGTATTATCAGTCCCCTAGAATACTTAAATATTTGACTAAAAAGAATCCATAACAAACTGGGGAGGAGGGTGGAGAGAATGGTGCGGCAATGAAGGAGTGAAAGCCCAGAATCCCTGTGAATGTTCATTGAAACTAATAAAATTTAATAATAAAAAAAAGAATCCAGATTGCTTAAAAACTTCAAAAACTATCCTTACTTATAGAACATCTTTATAAAATATGCTAATATTGCAATGATAAAACAGCAAGCACACAAAAAAGATAGAAACAAGCAAAACTTCTATTCCTTTTACAGATGTCTTACTCCACACAAAATCTTAATCTAGAAACTTGGAATCATTTTATCATTTGACAGCCTTTTAAAACTACATCACACTCACTCATAACTTGACAATATGTTTACAATAATATAGCAGAAAATTATTTTCTAAAATGTAAACAATTCTACACTGAAATAAAAAAATTATGAAGTAATGAACCCCAAATTCCCTTCCTGTGCTTAGTGTCCCTCTTCAGGGCAACTTTTCAACTTTGAACCCCCACATGAGCCTTCCTGGCACAGTGCTGGGTGAGACCTTCTCTGAACCTGTTACAGTAATCCGTGGACACTGCCCTTCACATAAGCTTTAGAGCCTCTCCATCCTGCTGCTGTGATTACTTTGATAACGGTGTACAATACTGCTTTTTACGGACTGGGACTCTCAGGGTTTCTTTAGGTTTTCTCCTCATGGGTTAGTTTTATGGATTCTCTCTCTTGTTCACACACACAATCCAAGGGATCTCCTTTTCTTCTCGGATATCACAGCTCTTTCAGGAATATGAAAAAAAATCCCGGCATTAGTGTTGTTGTTGTTGTTATGTGCCGTCGAGTCGCTTGCTACTCATAGCGACCCTATCTACAACAGCCCTAAACTCTGCTTTGTCCTGTGCCAATCGCACTGTCTCAGACACACCCATCCCAATTATCTGAGTGACTCAATCAGTCCACCTCATAGAGGGCCTTCCCCTCCTGTGCTGTCCCTCAACCCTCCCGAGCATGATGTCCTTCTCCAAGGACCGGTCTCTCCTTACAATATTTTCAAAGTATGTTATACAGAGCCTCAGAATCCTTGCCTCCAAGGAGCCACCTGGTTTAACTCTTTCAAGGATGAATCTGTTTACCAACCCTGCTCTATCCTGTGCCAATCTCACTGTCTCTGACACACCTACCACCATTACCCCAGCCACTGAATCAGTGCACCTTATAGAGGGTCTTCCTTTTCTACGTGTCCATCCACCCTCCTAAGCATGAGGTCCTTCTCCAAGGACTGGTCTCTCCTTGCAACACATCCAAAATATGTCAGATGAAGCTTCAAAATCCTTGACTCTAAGGAGCATTCTGGCTTCACCTTCTCTAGGACAAACCTGTTTGTTCTCCTAGCAGTCCATGGTATATTTAATACTCTTCTTCAGCACCACAGCTCAAAAGCATCAATTCTTCTATCCTCCCTAGTCATTGTCCAGCTCTCTGATGCATAGCAAGTGATTGTAAATACCATGGCCTGTATCAGGCGCACATTAGTCTACAGACTGACATCGTTGAATGCCCTCATTTCAGTTCTCAGAAGTTTACTCAGGAAAAGGCTCCTTGCGTATATCACAGGTTTATACTCTTTCTGTGGACTTTCTTTTTTGTGTGTTTTCAGAATGCAAGTAAACAGGTATTTTTTATCAAAATGAATGAAATTTATCCCAATTGTCATTTCTACTTCTGATACAAGTACTGAAGAGTTTTCTCTTTTCTTCTACAGAGATATATTCATCATTAATCAAGTGTTTCTTAAAGCGTTGGTCAACATACAAAGAGTTTTCTATACCTCATTCTACTTATCCCTCTGACCTAGGGGAGGAGTTGTGCTGCCAGCCCAAAGCCAAGCACTTTGAATTTATCAGCTACTTGAACCGAGAGGATGAAAGATGAACAGCCTCGTTCCAAGTGGTTCAGAGCCTTTGAAAACCCTCGGAGGTTCTGCTATGAGTCTGTTGGACTCGATGGCAATGAAAGGCAGAGGGAGTGGGGGAGGGAAGATAAAATCTTGCTTTGATTTTTATTTCTTTTCTATTTTTATCCATACATAGCTTATGTAGTTGTTGTTGTTGTATACATCAGTACCAACCTCTAGTTGACCATTCAACAGATTTTTCAGAGAAGAATTTGCCCACTTGCATTGTATTATAGACCATTTTAGCTAACACTTCAGTTTGAAAAGTGTCTGTGGTAGGCTTCAGAAATTGCATCAATTCATTTCCCTCTCACAGTCAGAGTAAAAGATTGCAGTTCGCTTTATTTAAAAAAAAGTTTAGCTTGGTGGACTGTACAATCCAGACTTTAGTAACCCAGTACCAGAACTAGATGGTACCCAACTATCACTATAAACTATTCTGGTAAAGATCACGACAGAAGGTTCTGGAAAGAGTAGTTGGGGAGGGGAAGTAGAATGAAATTCAAAATCCTATAAATCTAGATTAAACAGTGTATTAAAGACATCCTCCAGTCCAGGACTTGAAGTCTGCAGATTAGCTCTCAGGTAAACAGGTACACTAGTCTCCAAAGTGCACACACAAGACATTGTGAGGAGTCTACTCCTCAGAATAAGTAACCACATGGGGACAAAGGACGACATTTAGCAAAACACAAAGTTTCAAATACTTTATGGGGCAGAAAAGTACAACAAATTGAACTGTGGAATCCAGAGAGGAAGGGGGTACTGTTACATTAAAAAGATGTAACTAATGTTAGGAAACATCAGATTGTTGAATGGGAAACTAATTTTCTCTTTAAATTTTCACTCCTAATCAAGGCCAACCCCCCCTTTTTTTCTTTAAGACCAATTCTTAAATCTAGCACAAATGCATTTGACTTTGACTTCTGTATCTATTTTTTAAAAAAATAGTTGGATCCATAAACAGCACTTTTGATACAAGCAGTCAAAAATTCAAAAGGCATATTCCACTGGATACGTCTACTGTCAAGGGCTTCTCTAAAGTAAGGAGGAGCAATGATGTCAGTTTAAAGACTAAAGTGTTCCAAATTCAAGCCATGGTCTTTTCAAACACTTGCTTTGCAACTGAGCACAGACTAATGGCTAAAGACGCAGAAGAATAACCAATGCCTTGAGTTGTGGTGGTGGTGTTGTGTACCGTCAAGTTGGAACTGACCAATAGCTGCCCCTCTGGGAGGTTTTCAGAGGCAATTAATCGCACTGGAGTAGATTAACTGCCCATTCTTCTTACATGGAGCACCTAGCCGATTTGAGTCACTTCATATCCCATGGACTGCAGAGGACAAATAGATATTCTTGGGAGAAGGCAAAAGCGGAGTGCTTCTCTGAGGCAAGGATGGTGAAGCTTCTTCTCATATAATTTGAGTATGCTGTTAGGAGGGGGTATTCCTTGGAAAGAGAGAACATACTTGCAAAGATGGAAGGTCAGAGAAAGAGAGCAAGACTCTTACGAGATGGATTGACACAGTGAGTGTGCAATGATAAAGAGTGTGTTAGAGATTGTGAGCGTGGCACAGGATAAGATAGGGTTTGACTCTGTTCATAGGGTCACTATGAGTCGTACTCAATTTGATGACACCTAACAGTAACAACAACTGCAATATCTATTTATGTCAATTTGAGGTTTCATTTTAAAATTGTAACAGTCATATGATGGTCAAAGAAAGAAATAAACAAGACTATGAAAATGGCATACTGCATTGCAATGGGAAAGTATGCTGTTAGGGACCTCTCCAAAGTGCTGAAGAGCAATGGTGTATTTTTGGAGACTAAGGTGCATCTGATACAGGCCATGATCTTTGCAATCACCTGTTATACATCAGAGAGTTGGACAATGACCAAGGAGGATAGAAGGAGAACTGATGCCTTTGAGCTGTGGTGCTGGAGAAGAGTACTGAGAATACCATGGACTGCTAGGAAAACAAATAGATTTGTCCTGGAGAGGGTTAAACCGGGTGGCTCCTTGGAGGCAAGGATTCTGAGACTCCGTCTAACTTACTTCGGACATGTAGTGAGGAGAGACATCATGCTTGGGAGGGTGGAGGGACAGCGCAGGAGAGGAAGGCCCTCTATGAGGTGGATTGATTCAGTGACTGGGATAATTGGGATGGGAGTGTCAGAGACAGTGCGATTGGCACAGGACGGAGCAGAGTTTAGGGCTGTTGTACATAGGGTCGCTATGAGTCGCAGGCGACTCGACGGCACATAACAACAACAACAACATGAAAATGGCAGTGTACCAATGAAAAGCCAGAGCTACAGGGACACTATGCATTTCCTCTTGCTCTCTAGGGGTTTTCCGTTGCTTAGTGCAGAGAATGTTGTTGTTTGCTTTCAAGTCTGAACAGATCCGTTGCTGACTCTTCAGCAGGTTTTAGAGGGATTATATTACACAGGAGGAGTTGGTCCTTTTTTCTCCCACGGAGCAGGAGGTGGATTTGAACCATATGTCTTTGGGACTGTAGCTATCCAGATTATTTGTGTAGGAAACAGATAAGAGCCATGTAGGATGAAGCTGCCCAAGCAAAGTACAGCCTATGAAAATAATACCCATGTACACTTGCAGATGCATTGGAAATAGAGAAAAATCATCACAACACTGATAAAATCCTACTGACAACAGCTTCAAAAAGAGAAAATATTAAATATTACTCCTGCGTAGACATGAGAAAGGAAGGTCTGCAGTTGTCATTTCCAATCAATATTAACACGAAGGTTTGAGAAGATGTATTAATGAGGAATAGATGTAAAAGCACTAAGATTAGAAAGGAAAAGAAAATGAAAAACAACTCACAAATTTACCTTGGTAAATCACTGAGTCCTTACAGAAGAAATATTGGAAAAGAATCTAAGAGGTGAGTAAGATAAATTGAAAAAGAAAAAAGTAGGAATGGCATTTCCATCAGAAGAATAAGCATGTAAATTAAAGTATGAACTTGAAATGGCTTTGTATGAACAGAGATGAATGTTAAATGAATTATAATTGATGAATAAATAAAGTTATACATTATAAAGCCTCTCATAAAGCTTGATATTTTGATTAAACATCTGTGTTAATTTAGCAATACAACACCTAACTGGTGTCTATGTATTAAAAATAGATACACACTTTCTACTAAAGTAGCAAAGGTATGCCTTTAAAAACAGGGTCTGCTGTGATGCTTCACTCCATTGTAGTGATTAATGAGTAACAACTATCAAAGATTCAAAATTGCATGCTATCTCTATAACATAAACATCGAGCTTTAAAGTTTCATTTATTTTTTTTTACAGTCTTTCGTTTACATTATACATCGCTAATTTTTATTGTGGGCTTTTAATCATCTTACTAATACATTTGTGATAGCGTGTTAACCAGCTACTTCATGCCTCATACCCTATTATCCCGCCTTTAGATAGCCAGTCACTAATTTGCCCATCCCAATCAAACTAGTACTCTGAGGGAGTCCCTTTTGCTAAAGGATCCTCTGTTCAACTTGGACACTTTGAGTATCTGCATCCACAAGCAAAGTCCAGTTCAGAGCAAGCCATCAGCTTGGCCATGGAAATAATGAAAACTCATTAAAGAGAAATTCCTGTATATCAGATGTTGGCTCTATTCAGGAAAATATAAACTATTACCAAGCATTTTGACAAAGAATATTTAACATTTAACTAATTGCTAGGCGAACAAACAGGTTCATCCTGGCGAGGGTGAAGTCAGGCTGCTCCTTGGAGGCAAGGATTCTGAAGCTTCATCTGACATACTTTGGACAGGTTACAAGGCAGGACCAGTCCTTGGAGAGGGACATCGTGCTTGGGAAGGTGGAGGGACAGCACAGGAGGGGAAGACCCTCAATAAGATGGATTGATTTAGTCACTGGGGTAATGGGGATAAGTGTGTCTAAGGTTGACAAGGGTTAGGCATTAGTAGTGGGCAGGGCTCTTGTACATAGGGTCGCTATGAGTTGCAGGCAAGTCAACATCACATAACAACAACAACAACAACAACAACCCTTTCTAGGAGAACTACAGACAGAAAGTCGCCCTGAGGTATAAAGAACACAGTGAAGGGCATTAACCATCACTCCTAGAGCTAGGTACCAAAGAGCTGGTTGGAAAGAACAGAACTTTGAAGCAGATGACACGGACTCATGGAGCTAGAATAGATACACGAGCAGGGAACAAGGCACAACATCTACAGGTCCCTCTTAGGTGAGTTATGAGGCTATTCCCAAAAGGGATCTGAGATTATTTTCAAAAAGGATCTGGGGTTTGACCCCACATGATTCTGCTCACGTGAGGAGCTTTCGCTGTGGATATGCTGACGAGAACTCCAGTGAGATGAGAAGCAGCTTCTTTCTTTATTCTCCTGCCTTCCAATCTGATGTCCTCTACTCCAAAAAGTTAAAAAGCAGCCAGCTGGCAACGGAGAGATGTAGTTTGAAGAGGCCTGGCCAGGATCACATGAAAAGTGATAAGAAACAGTGGTGTGGGGCTAAGAGACAGAGGCTCTATGATCACATAATGTATTAGTAAGACAATCATAAAACCATTTGAATGGCCCCACTGAAGCCGTAACTTAGAAATGTTGCAGTGAAAGTATAAGCAGTAAAATGTGAAATAAGTCTGAGGAGACTGTTCTAAAAGGAGCTCTGCTGGCTCAATGGTTAAATTCCCCGTCAGTAATTAAAAGGCTGTAAATTTTAACCCGTCCCGCTACACAGGATGCAAAATTTGATATTCTACTATATAAAGATTGTTGTTGTTATCGTCGTTGTTGTTGATTGCTTTTGAGTCAAGCACAACTCATAGTTACCCTATGAACAAAAGGCCTGAAACCTTTCTATAACTGTTGACATTTATCAGAGTTCATAGACTCTCTGGAGGCATGTTGTTTAGGAAGTAGATGCCACTCCTGCTTTAAACTATAAAGATTAAAGACAAGGAAATCCTTTAGGGTAGTTTTCATTTGCTTTTGGGACTACTGTGGACAAAGATGAAGGCTGACAAAAGAAGAATCTATGCCTTTGAGTCGTAGTGGTGGAGAAGAGTACTAAATAGCGCATGGACTATAGAGAGAACAAGGAGATCTGTGCTAAAAAAAGTGAAACCAGGGTGCTCCTAGGAGACGAGAATGGCAAAACTCCATCTCCCATACTTTGGGCATGTTGTAAAGAGAAGTCAATCCTTGAGACCTGTTGGGGAAACATGCTGCTGTTCTTGTTAAGGGTTACTGAGTCAAGAACAATTCACAGTGACTATATGAACAATAGATCAGAACCCTGTCTTATCCTGTGCCATCCTCCAAATTTCTAACACACATGGGTTCATTACTGCAGTTACTGTGTCAATCCATCTGGTTAAGGGACTTCCTATCTTTCATCAGTCCTCCACTTTCCAAGCACTATGTCCCTCTCCTAAAAATAGCCTCTGCTGGTCACCTGCCCAAGGCATGTGAGCTGAAGTGAAGACTTGCCATCTTTGCACTGTGGCTGTATTTCTCCAAAACATACTTGTTTGTTCTCTTGACAGTCCATGAGCTATTCAGTACTCTACAACATCGCTCAAAGACATCAGTTATTTTTCTGTCATCAAGATTCATTGTCCAGATTTCGTATGCCTAGCAGCAAGTTACTGAAGAGACAGTGGCTTGAAACTTGTGTACCTTTGCCTTCAAACTGATACAATTGCTCCTCAGTAATTTAGAGTTACCTGACAGCAGACTTTCCTAATGCAGTAGTTCTCCTGATCGCTTGACTGCTAGTACCAAGAGTGTTCATTGTAGATCCAAATAAGAAGTCTCTGATAATTTCACTCTTTTTTCCACCTATCATGATTATTGCCTATTGGTCCAGTGGTGAGGATTTTTGTTTTCTTGACATTGAGAATCCATATCGAAGGGTACCTTATCTTCTGCAGGAAGAACTTCAAGTCCTCCCTGCTTTCAGCAAGCAAGATTGTGTAATCTGAATAATGCAAGTTATTGATGAGTCTTTCTCTGATCCTGATGTTATATTCTTCTTCATAGACTACACTACACCCACCCTTCCTTCCTTCCTTCCTTCCTTCCTTCCTTCCTTCCTTCCTTCCTTCCTTCCTTCCTTCCTTCCTCCCCCCTCCCTCTCACTCTCTCTCTCTCATTTTTTTTCTATAGATATACTGGTTTATTTACAAAGTTTGCATACATGATTTTTCACACTGCACCTTTCCTATCTGTTTCACCCACCCCTCCCTCCGCCCATCAAATTGTGGGACCCTTTGATTAACCACATCCACCCCTCCCATCCTCACCTCTCTCCTCCCACCCTCTACCTCCTTGGAGCCTCATACCCATTCTACAGTAATGGTCTTATACAATATTTGTCCTTATGGGACTGAGTTAGTTTACTTAGCATAATGCTCTCCAGTCCCTCCCAAGTTAGTTAGTTAGTATAGACTACAGCTTCTCGAATGATTAGCTCAGCATAAGATTCAATGGGTATGAAGAGAGGATACAACCCTGACATGCATTTTTCTTCATTTTAAACCACATTATAAATGTGAAAAGGGTAGGGTCAGTGAAAAGAAGATGACTCTCAATAAGACAGAGTGACTCGGTGACTATGGCAGTGTGCTCAAATATGCCAAACATGGTGATAATTCCACAAAATCAGAGTCCAGATCTGTTGTCTGTAGGATCGTTATGAATTGCAGTCAATTCAATACCATGTAACAATGATAACAACTTCTGTAAAGCAACTTGAGAGTAGGAGAGTACCTAATAGGCACAAAAATATGCACAGTGAAAAATTATTTCCAAACATAGGTTTTCATAGGAGAATATTTGAAAACAGACAGTATAAAGGAAAAGAAAGCTACAATTTAATTAGCTAACTTTTCCTAATGTGTTCAGCTTGGAGTGAAAAATGAAGTCAGATCATCATGAAAAAAACCAGAATACAATTGGGGGAATGGAACTTTCATAGAAGAAAATAGGAATTTTAGTACTAGAGGAAATAGAAATGAATGCTTGTCAGCAAGATCATAGATATTTGGTATATCTTGTGTCATAAGAAAAGATACACACACAAAAATCTATAGACTTCAAAGTAAGAAGTAACTTCTAATCTAAGCAATTAGGAAAATGATATTTGAACCAATCCCAAGGGGGGGGGGAAAGAAATGTATTGACTTGGAAATATAATTCTCAGAAAATAAGCAGGTAAAGATATAAATAAAATAAAGTTATATATGCATGTAATAAAATGAAGTAAGATATGAATGTTTTCCTTAGAGAGGAACATGATGCTTGAAAAGGTCAGAGAAGGAGAGGGAGACCCTCAGCCAGGTAAATTGACATGGTGACTGCCACAATGGGCTTTATTATGCCGAGATGAGTGAGGAAGTCCCAGGGTAGAGCAAGGTTGAGATCTGTTGTTTGTAGGGTCACTAACATCATACTCAACTTGACAGCATCTAACAGCGACAACAACAACTACAATATATGCATTTAAAAATTACAAAATGGACAGAATTCATATGAAGATTAATAGTACAGGCTAAAAGAAACAGTGCATCTGAACATAAAGACAATGAAAAAACAACATCATAATAAATAAGGAAGAAATGAAAGTTGCCAAGGATCTCATATTTGGATCAATAAATAATGTCCATGAAATCAAGAGTCAATAAATCAAATGAAATAGTTTTCACTGAGCAAACGTGATACACAAAACTTCTTAAAACTCTCAAAAGCAAAGGTGTCACTTTATGATTGATGTGTGCTTACTCAAGGACTATTATTCTGAATGGCATGATATGCATATAAATCCTGCACAGTGAAATAGGAAGAAGGAAGAAAAATAGGTACATTTTTTTATGTGCTGAAAATCCCTGAATATACTGACCTGCCACAAAAAGTGAACAAGTCTGTTTTTTAGTAAATGCAACCACAATGCTCCTTAGACATGAGGATGGCTAGACTTTCTCTTGGATATTTTGGGCTTCCAGAAGACAAAGATTGATAACCCAGTTACAAAATGAGCAAATGACATGGAAACACTTTTCACAGAGAAAGATATCAGATGACCAACAGACACTAAAGAAATGTCCAAAATCACTGGGAAAAGAGTGACATAAATCAAAACCGCAAAGAGATACCATGTCACCCCACTAGCACTGGCAAAGTTTAGCATCTCAAGAACATGGGAACAGCCCGAATGTCCAACCACAACTGAATGTGCTGGGAAACTGTGGTACATTCACGCAATGAAATATTATGCAACACTCAGGAGCAATTATTTTAAAAATATAGTACATAAATTAGGAGAAACTCAAGAGCATTATGCTAAGTCAAATAACTCAGTATTTTTTTAATTTTATTTTATTAATTTTAATGAACATTTACAGAGATTTGGGATTTCCATTCATTCATTGTTGCACTATTTTCTCTACACTGCCCTCTTCCAGTTAGTTTCTTTTTTTTCCCCTTGAAAGTCTGTTTTAATTGTTCCATTGCCACAGTGCTTCTCAAAACCAGTTCTGATTAACCTCCTTTGTCAGTGTGTCCTTTGTCATTCCCTATCACTCCTCCTGGAGAGAGACTTCACCCTGATTCATAAGGAAAAGGGGACAGTGTATTCTCTTAGCTACTTCCTGCTGAAAAGGGACACTGTAGGTTTAAGGGTGAGGATCTTCTCTCACTACTCTAAAGGGCCCCTGTGGCAATAGGAAACATATAGACTGTTGTGGAGATTGACTTTGGAATTTAGTTGCACTGTTCTCAATTATGCTTAGCCATACATGTTCATATCCTTGAAGATGCATTATGGAACTGTTGCAGCCTAGAAGACACAAATTTAACTAACAAGTTAAAAGTACATGAGTCAAAAATTAAAAGCAATAATATTCCAAGTTGAGGTTCTAACAGTGGCACAAATCAAGTTATAGAGGGAAGGTAGTTCCTAAAATAAAAGGCTTATTAACTAGCACTTTGTCTATTATAATATAAATGTTAGGAACCACAAGATTTAGAGGCTTAACTATGTCATTTGTTGTTCTTAAGTTCTGGAGCAAATTCCATCTACGACTGGGTTGTTTTACAG
>NW_006399985.1:3943185-3947970 GCF_000299155.1 Elephantulus edwardii | reverse complement strand
ACATAACAACAACAACATGTACACTAACTCTGAACCAAAACCTACCTTGTCCTGAGCCAATCTCATAATCTCCAACTAACCTAATCCCATTGCTCCAGTCACTGAGTCAATCCCTCTCTTCCTGGGTCTTCAACTCCTGTGCTGTCTCTTCACCTTTCCAAGCATGATGTCTGTTTCCAGAGACTGGTCTCTCCTGGCCATGTGTGCAAAGTATGTGAGACAGAGCCTCAAAATTATTGCCTCCAGTGTGAAGCCTGTTTCCCTCTTTCCAAGACAGATCCTTCTGTTCTCCTGGCAGTCCATGATATGTTCAACCTCTTCTCCAGAATCACAACTCAAAGGCATCAATCCTTCTTCTATCATCTTTAGTTATTGTTCAGTTCTCGAATACATAGCAGATAATTGCGAAGACCATGGCCTGAATCAGGTGCACCTTAGTCTCCAGACTGATATTGTTGCTCTTCAGTACTCTAGAGATGTCCCTGACAGCAGACTTTCCCCACTGCAATTTGTCTTTTGATTTCCTGTCTGATGATGCCGAGTATTGATTATGGAACCAAGCAAGTTGAAGTTATTAACAACCTCAATTTCTTCTCCATCCGTCATGAAACTGCTGACTGGCCCAGTGGTGTGAATCTTTGTTTTCTTGATGTTGAGCTTCAATCCATATTGAAGACTATAGTCTTTGACTTTCTGCAGCAAACGTCTCATGTCCTCTTCAGTTTTAGCAAGCAAGGTTGTATCATCTGCGTAATGCAGTTTGTTGATGAGTCTTCCTCCAATCCTGATGCCACATTCCGTCTCATAGAGCCCAGCCTCCAGAGTGATCTGTTCTACATATAGATTGGAAAAATACGGAGATACGAGGCATCCTTGATGCACAACTTTCCTGATCCTGAACTATACATTGTGTCCCTGTTCTGTTCTATTTCCCAAAGAGGTGGTTTATGAGCACAACTCCCTACAGTCGACCCTATGTCGCTCTTACTATTTGGTTCCATTGAGTTGTCTACAACTCATAGTTATCCTGTGAACAATAGATCTGAATGTGGTCCAATCCTGTGCCATCCTCATGATCCCATTGTTACAGGAACTATGTCAATCCATCTTGTTACAGATGTTTTTCTCTTTCACGGACCTTTCACATTTTCTTGCGTAATATCCTTTCGAATGTGCCTTTGTTGACAGCATTCACCACCTATGTGGGGCAAAGTTTCACCATCTTTGCCGCTAAAGAGCTCCCTGGTTGTACTTCTTACAGGAAAAAAAAAGTATTATAGATTATTTCTGAAGGAAGTTTCATTATTTAATCATTTATCTTAAAAGTTTAAGAATCACTCATGCAAATTTCTTCTACCTAATAGTTCTTTTCTAGGAAATCTTCTCACATCCACCTCAGATATGCCACACTACTCCTATATAATTGAATTTAAGAAGCAAATTGAGACTGCCAGATAATTGTTTAAATAAAAGTTTTGGCTTTTCTTAAACATCATAAAATTTAAAGTAATTAAGGGTAGAACTAAGGCCCTTCAGGGTAACTTCTCAGACTTTACCAGTCAACAACCTGATACTCTTATTTCTTGATCAAAATTGGAAAGTTTGGCTGCATGCCTGGACACATTTTATTCAGTTTTTCACCCAAGGGCACCCAAGGACATCACTCAGATACTGTGGGAGAGAAGTATAAAATACACTGTCCAGCTCAATTTCTTTTTTTATTTTTTTCCCTTTTCCTTGTGAAATGAAACTCTTCATCAGGATTCAGATTTGCCCGCTAATTCAGCTGAACAGAAAAATCTAAGGGGATGAAAAAGAATTGAAGCTTAAATTTTAAAAGGGGTCAATGTGTCTTTTTAGAACCTGGGTCCAAAACCTAGCAAGTTCCATGGATGATCACTCAAAGATGCCCGTTCTCAGTGGCTTTCCTATTTCTGCTAGCATGATGGTAGCTCAGATATTTGAAGGCCCTCCATGGGGCCATTACAACAAAATCTTGAATACGTTTTTCTTTTGTTTTATTGCTGTACACATTCAAATGCATATTGTTGTTGTTAAGTACCTTCAGTCAAGCACATAACACACCTGCGAACAGATCTGAATCCAGTCCTATCCCGTGCCATCCTCCTCCTCCCTGATGCACTTGAGCCGAGTGCCACAGCCACTTTGTCAGTCCATCTTGTGGAGGGTCTTCCTCTCTTTCAATGACCCTTCATGTATCAAAACATAATGCCTTTATCCAAGAAACAGCTTCTCCGAGCAACATGCCCCAGATAGTCAAGACAGAGAGACATCAAATTTGCTTCCAAGCATCAGTCAGGTTCTACATTTTTAAGCTGTCTCTCTGACTCTAACACTTTGGGCATGTTGCTAGGAGGTCAGGGACTATAGTCTTCAATACAATTGAAGTTCAACATCAAGAGAACAAAGATCCACATCAGTAGGCCAATAGAAAGCATCATGATAGATGGTGAAACAATTGAGATTGTTAACAGCTCCAGTTTACTTGGCCCTACAATTGATACTTCTTGGTACCAGGAGCCAGGAAATCAAAAGATGAATTGCACTGAGAAATTGACTGTCAAGGACCTCTCTAGAGTACAGAAGAACAAAAATGTTAGTCTGAAGACTATGGTGTGCCTAAGCCAGGCCACGGTATTCACAATCACTTGCTATGCATCAGCAGGCAGGACATTAACTAAGAATAATACTAGAAGCATTGAAGCCTTTGAGTTGTGATTCTGGAGAAGAATGTTAAATATACTGTGGAATGCCAGGAGAATAATGTGTCTGTCCTGGAGAGGATGAAGCCAAGCTGTTCCCTATAGGCAAGGATTGAAGCTCCGCCTCACATACTTTGGGCATATAGCTAGGAGAAACCAATCATTGCAGAAGGACATCATGCTTGGAAGGTTGGAGGGATAGCAAAGGAGAGGAAGACCCAGGATGAGATGAATTGACTCAATGACTAGAGAAATGAGACTAGATCTTTTGGAGATAGTGAGATTGGCTCAGGATAGGGCAGGGTTCAGAACGTATGTAGGTAGGGTTGCTATGAGTCACAGGTAACTCAATGGAATATATAAACAACAATATATTCTATTTGCTGCTACTGATTGCTGTCTTATCACTTCTGCTTCTTAGTGATGCTATGTGACAAAGTAGAAATGTCCACAATGTTTTCTTGTGTGTAATATTCAAGAAAACAAATCTGTAGGTCTTTCCCACACTGAGCTACCAGACGGTTTTGGAAAAGTCATCTCTTGGTTAGTAGCCAAACATCTAACTCTAGTGCTACATAAAGTCCTGGACGTAATAAATGTTCAACTCTCGACAGTACATGCTCACAAGTGAAATATGATTATGTAGTTAGCTCTAGTACTTGGTCTGTCAATTTGCTTTACAAAAGTGAAAGAGCGCTTCCCACACTGAGCAGCAGGCCTTGTGGGAGCAAGACTCGAGGTGAGCAAGGTTTATGGTGGTGGCAAGACCTTGGTGAAAGTGAGGCCCAGGTAGTGGAGAGACTGTGGCATTGCTGTGGAAAAATGGTGGCAAGGTGTGACCCGAGGCTCCTTGCATTTGTCTTGGTTGCAGTTAAAGGTTTGACTGTTTTTGCCAGTTGTTTGAAGAAGATGATTTACAAATGCCGTGAGACAAATCTTGCTGGATGATTTGGATTTGACTGCTGAACTGAAACTGAAGCTTAAACTTATTGAGGAAGTGTGCCTTCAAGCTGCTAGGGTAAAGCCTGGACTTGTACTTTAAGATATTCTTCTCCCCATTCAATTCCTTAATAAACCCCATTGTTGGTACCATAATGGTAGTTTTGTGAGTCAGTAAGGAATAAAAGAATCTCTTGCTTCTGCTGGAGCCCATAGAGGCACCATGGGGCTGGGCTGCGGGCTCTTTATGTGCTTTCTGGTTTGGGGCAATGAAGGGCTCTATTATTCTTACTCCATCCGGCCCTTTCAGAAAGACGCTCCTGGTCCTGTGCGTATATGTCTCATTTTCTCCTCTGTAGACCCCTTCTCTCATTCAATTTATCATTCAGTCTTTATTGTCTTTTCAATATAATGTTAATTAAAGGATACTAAACATTAAGAAAAATGAATGTGCATGTACTTTCATAAAGCCAATTTGGAGCATAGCTCAAGAAACAATATGACCAGCACCTAGTCCCCACCTGTTTCCTAATAGCATGACAAATTAAATTTCTTCATGTTTTTATTATAAAGTCATATTGAATATGCTATTTCACATCTGGCTTTAATTTCTTAGTGTGTATGCATGTAAGAAAGATTTCATCCATGTTGGTTTTTAAAAATTGTTTTCTTGTAGTCATGACTACATTGTTGTTATTGTCACTATTAGGTGCTACCAGATAAAATACAACTTACCATGAGCCTATGAAAATAGATGTGAACTCTGTCCTATTCTGTGCCATCTTCATCATTTCTGACATACATGAGCCAATTGCTGCAGTCACTGTGTCAATCCACCTTGGAAATCTATGTGAATATGGAAATTGTTCTTGTTGTTATGTGTCATCGAGTCACCTGCGACTGACTCATAGCAACCCTACGTACAAGAGCCCTAAACACCGCTCTATCCTGTGCCAATCTCACTGCCTCAAACACATTCATTCTCACCACAGAATCGATTCATCTCATCGAGAGTCTTCCTCTCCTGTGCCATCCCTCCACTCTCCCAAACATGATGTACCTCTCCAAGGACTAGTCCCTCCTTGCAACATGCTCAAATTATGTCAGACAAAGCTCCAGAATC
>NW_006399985.1:3929970-3942609 GCF_000299155.1 Elephantulus edwardii | reverse complement strand
CCACATTTCTCCTTGTATAGCCCAGAGTCTCAGATAATCTGTTCTACATAGAGATTGAAAAGGTATGGAGACAAAATACATCCATGACTGACCCCCTTCTTGATTTTGAACCATGTACTGTCTCCTTGCTCTGTTCTGATGACTGCCTCTTGGTCTAAGTATAGGTTTCGCATAAGCACAATCAAATATTCTGTGATTCCCATTCTTCTCAAAGTCAACCATATCTTGTTGTGATCCACACAGTCAAAAGCCTTTGCATAATCAATGAAGCACAGATAGACATCCTTCTGGTATTCTCTGCTTTCTGCCAAGATCCATCTAATATTGGCTATAATATCTTTTTTATCGAATGGTATTACTAATTTCACACAGAAGCTAGATCCTTCTGAAGATTATCCATAAACTCCTGGGTAAATCTGCTAGATGTGCAGGCTGGATTTAGAAGAGGCCATAACACTGGTGACACCATAGCCAGTGTTAGATGAATTTTATCTGAAAGCAAAGAGTACCAGAGGAATGTCTATCTGTGTTTCATTGAATATGCAAAGGCATTTGACTGCGTGGATCACAATAAATTTTGGCTCTTGAGGAGAATGGGGATCCCAGAACACTTACTTGTGCGCTCATTCAAAATCTATGTTTGAACCAAGAATCAGTAATCAGAACAGAGCAGGGAAACACTGCATGGTTCAGGATGAGGAAAGGTGTGAGTCAAGGATGCCTCCTATCCCCGTAACTTTTAAATCTTTATGCAGAACAGACCATTCTGGAGGCTGGACTCTATGAGGAGGAATGTGGCATCAGGATTAGAGAAAGACTTACCAATAGCCTTCATTATGCAGATGACACAGGCTTGCTTGCTGAAACTGAAAAGGACATGAGGTTTTTTGCTGCAGAAGGTCAAGGACTGTAGTCTTCAATATGGATTGAAACTTAACATTAAGAAAACAAAGATTCTCACCAGTATTCCTATTGGCATCTTCATGATGGATGGAAAAAAGATTGAGATTGTCAATAACCTCAGCTTCCTTGATTCCACAATCAACATTCTTGGCATCAGCAGTCAGGAAATCAAAAAGCTAATTGCATTGGGAAAGTGTGCGCTGTCAGGGACCTCTCTAGAGTGTTGAAGAGCAACGAAGTCAGGCTAGAGACTAAGGTTCACCTGATCAAGGCTATGGTCTTCACAATCACTTGCTGTGCTTCAGACAGAGAGTTGGACTATAACTAAGGATGATTAAAGAAGGATCAATGTCTTTGAGTTGTGATGCTGGAGGAGAATGTTGAACATATTGTGCACTGCCAGGAGAACAAATAGATCTGTCCTTAAGAGGGTGAAAACAAGCTGTTGTCTGGAGGCAAAGATTTTGAAACTCCACCTCTCATACCTTGGGTAAGTGGCCAGGAGGGACCAGTCCATGGAGAGGGACATCATTCTTGGAAGGGTGGTGGGACAGAGCATGAGAAGAAGACCCAAGATGAGGTAGATTGACTCAGTGACTGGACAATAGGGTTAGGTCTGTCAGAGATGATGAGATTGGGTCAGTATAGGGCAGCTTTCAGAGCTAATGTACATTGGGTTATTATAAATCACATGCATCTTAATGCCACATAGCAACACCACAACAACATTTCTGGTGTATGATTTCAGTTCACTAATTTTAGGCTCTTAACTTCTGTTTTTAACTATTATGGTTAATATAAATTTCCCCTATTCTCTGAAAGTACAGTGTTTAGTAAAGAAGCTACAAATTACCATTAATTTATATAAAAAAACTTTTTGTGCATTCCACAGACCTAAAGTATAATCTAAAAAAAATCACAGTATATGAAACAAACCCTAAAAATCCTAACATACAGTCTTCAGAAACCGTTCAATGATATGGTAGCAATTTTGGGGAAGGAACTTGCCTATGCCACGCTTTGTGTTTGGATTCACCCCTGTTTAATGGCATACTACAACAAACATTGCAGGTTAGTCTTTTTCAGAAAAGTTAAATCCTCTTCTTAAGAGCAAAGGAAAAAGATCCAATGTGAAAAACAATGAACTCTGTATGTAAACCAGTATAAAACAAAACCCCCAAAACAAACAAATAAAAACCAAGGGAAGACAGAGTAAACTCAAAAAGCAGAGTATACCTGTATTTCATTTCTTTGATCTAAAACATCATTGTTGCTATGTGTAGTCAATTTGCTTATAACTCATAGTAACCCTATGTATCATAGCTCTGAAGCCGGCCCTATCATGAGCCAAGGTCACCGACTCCAACACACCTACCTCCCATTGCCCCAGTTACTGTATCAATCCATCTCATCCAGGTCTTCCTCTCCTGCACTGTCCCTTCACCCTTCTGAGCATTATGTCCTTCTCCAAGGACTGATCATTCCTGGACACTTGTCCAAAGTATGTGATATGGAGCTTCAAAATCTGATACTCTAAGGAAAAACTTGGTTTTATGTGTCAGAGATAGTGAGATTGGCACAGGATAGGGCACCGTTTAGGGCTGTTGTACGTAGGGTCGCTATCAGTCACAGGCAACCTGACAACACTTAACAACAAGAACAACAACAGCACAGACTTATTTGTTTTCTTGGCAGTCCATGGTATGTCCAAGACTCTTCTCCGGCACCACAACTCAAAGGCATCGATTCTTCTGTCACCTTTATTCATTGTCCAGCTCTCTGATGCATATCAAATAATTGTGATGACCCTGGCCTGGATAAGGCACACCTTAGTCTCTAGACTGACATCATCAAAGTGATGCTTTTACTTCTTCAATCATGTCACTGATGGATACATAAAATTGCACTACTAATCCAAATTCACTTGGTTTAAATTAAAAAAAAAACAACAAAATTCCTCCCATGAGGTTTGCTGCCTCTGAAAATTCACTGCAGGGTCAGTTCTTCATCAATTCTGACTTTAAAACATGAAATATTAGCATCTTGACCCAGTCGTGGATCTCATTGAGTTCTGATCTCCTATTTGTATGTACTTATTAGACAACCTTGGCTCAAAAAAAGACAGTTCTGATATTCCTTGAACTATTTCACTGATATTGTTGGAGACTCTTTCAGTTTCAGAGAAAGCTCAGGAATTTATGTTCAACCTTTGAAGTAGAACAAGATTGACCCATAAGACCTGTTAAGTTGAATTCCAAGGTAGAATTAAGTAGCTCAGGCTATGGAATGACATAAAATTTTATGGAAAAAACTTAAATTGACCACATGGGTAACTTAAGAGAAGAATAGGATAGCATATGTCTCAGCAGGTAATCGATCAAAGTTAGAATGATGGACAAGAAGAGGATCAGTTTAAATGATAGAGGAAAAAGCCAAGGACAGCAAGAATTCACAATACAGTTGACATGAATATCTCTATATGATTTCTACCTGAGTTACAGCCTATTTGAGCACTGATGTTCTTAGGAAGGTATTCTTCTGCTTCTAAACAAAGTTCATCTCCTCAAAATATAAACATTTTTAATTTTTTTAAATTGTTAGGGCCTAATTATTTAGAGCCTAGGGATAAGAAGCTGTACTGCAATCCCAAAGGAACATGGTTTTAATTCACCAGCTGTTCCATAAAGAAGGATGTGAAATATCCTCTTGTGTTATTTACTGTTAGTGAAAAATCCACTGGAGGGTCGGCCATGGGTAGGTTCTGACTAAATGGTATACAACAATAATAATATATATCGTAGATAAGTAGGTCTTGATGAAAATTATTTATAAGTGGCTATAACAGTGCATTTACAGGGAACTGACATAATTTCAAGCTGGAATCAGAAGAGGCTGTGGCATGAAGAATATCATTGCTTATGTCAGATGGATACTGGCTAAAACCAAGAATACCAGAAAGATAATTACTTGTGCTTTATTGACTATGCAAAGACACTTGTCTATGTGGATCATAGCAAATGACATCTAACATTAATAAAAATGAGAATCCTACAAACCTTAATTGTGTTCATACAAAACCTGTACTTGGACCAAGAAACAATTGTCAAAGCAGAAAAGGAGCACAAATGTGAAGGACAGGCATCAGGGTTGTATCTCTTTTTCATACGTATTCAATCCATATGCTAAGCAAATTATTTGAGAAACTGGACTATATGAAGAAGGACATGGCATCAGGATTGGAGAAGACTCATCAACAACCTGTGTTACTCAGATGACACAATATTGCTTGCAGAAAGTGAAGAAGACTTGAATCTCTTATGACAGAAGATCAAAGACTGCCACCTTCAGTTTGCTTACAGCTGAGCATCAAGAGAAAAAAAAATCCTCACCATTGGACCAGTAGACAACATCATGGTAGATGGAGAAAAGATTGAAATTGTCAATGATTCTATTTTACTTGGATACACAATCAATATTCACAGTAGCAGCAGTCAAGAAATTAAAAGCTGCTTTGGGTATTTCTGTAAAAGACTTCTCCAAAGTTCTAACAAGCAAGATTGTCAGTTTAAAGAACAAAGTATGCCTGATCCAAGCTATGGCATTTTTAATTGGTATGCATCTGAATATTGACATTATCATATCACTCACAACAGTGTATTTCAGGACAGAACATGATATTGACCTTTTTTTACTGTAAATGCAATGCCCGTTTTTCTCTCCTTTTCATTTACTGCATATATACCATACGGTTATCTGATTCAAAGTGGCCATAGATGGTCCATCACATTTCATTAATGTCTAGTGTTGATATTCATGCATTCCATTTGACTTTTAACAATTTCCAGTTTTCCAACATTCAAGTTATGTACATTCCATGTTCTAGTTGTAAACAATGTTTGTTATTGAATTTCCTCATTTCAACTGCACCACTACACTACCATAGCTATCCTCTTTCTTTAGTAGCCACAGGGTTTTCAAAGGCCTGTAACTGAGGAAGTAGATGGTCCACCCTGCTTCCTAATAAGGTAGTTCCACTGAAACCTGTTCGTGATCTAAAACCCATATGGCATTTGACACACTAGTGGCACAGGTTTTGGTATAGCAACCCCAAGTTATCTCAGTACAGCAAAGTGACAGTCTGCACAACTAAGAACAATGTTCTCTAGAAACACAATAAATACCAGGCTAAGAGCCACAGTCCCAAGGCCCTAATTGATTTTTAAATACAAAGGCCTATCCACCAGATCCTATTTGCCTACACAAGATGCTTCCCACACACAGCTGATTGTAAACAAAATTAGAAACAGTCAGTTTACACTTAATTTCTAACACAATCAGAAACACCCAAACTGAGCTAAGTTTATGCTCAGCTTTCAAGGAAATAATAAACCATTTACCCTCCAGTATCCAACTGTACCAAGCTGGAGGCTCACCCTCAGGCAGAATCTGATCAACTTTTTAATAAGTCAATTTCAAGTTCTAGCCTTAAATACAATGTTGTGAGTGACAAGAGAATATCCATATGTATACAAGGAAGACCCATTAACGTGACTATTATTCAAACATATGCTCCTAAATCTAGAGTCAAAGAGGAATAAATTGAGAATTTTTACCAAATGTTGCAGTCCAAAATTGACTGAACATGCGGTGAGGATGTGTTAATGATAATTGGTGACTAGAATGCAAAAGTAGGAAACAGAGAAGAAGGAACAATAGTTGGAAAATATGGGTGTGGTGGTAGAAATGAAGCTGGAAATAGAATGATTACATTTCATATTTACAATGATTTATTCATTGCCAATACCTTTTCTAAAAGACAAAAAAAAAAAGATGACTTTATATGTGGATCTCACCCGATGGGCTGCATAGGAATCAGATAGGCTGTAATTGTGGAAGAAATCATTGAAGAAGCTCAATATCGGTAGTCAGGATTAGGCCAGGGCCAGACTATAGGCCAAACCATTAATTACTCATATGCAAGTTCAAGTTGAGGCTGAAGAAAATTAAAATAAGAGAGGGTTAAACAAGGCTACTCCTTAGAGGCAAGGATTCTGGGGCTTCGTCTGACATACTTTGGACATGTTGCAAGGAAAGACAGGTCTTTGGAGAGGGACATCATGCTGGCTAGAGTAGAGGGACAGCACAGGAGGGAAAGACCCTCTATGAGGTGGATTGATTCAGTGACGGGTAACGGGGATGGGTGTGTCAGAGGCAATGTGATTGGCACAGGATAGAGCAGGATTTAGGGCTGTTGTACATAGGGTCGCTATGAGTCGCAAACAACTCAATGGCACATAACAACAACAACAACAACAACCACAGGAACTGAGATATGATCTTGAGTCTATTCTCTCTGAATATCATGATCATCTTAAGAATAGTTTTGAAGCATTGGACACCAATGATCGAAAACCAGATGAGTTGTGGAATAATATCAAGGCTATAATCCATGAAAAAAGCAAAAGGCCATTACAGAACCAGAGAAAAATTAAAAAAAAAAATTGAAATGGATGTCAGAAAAGACCCTAAAAACTGCACTGGAGCATTGAGAAGCCAAAATTAAAGAAAAACATGTTGAAGTGAAAGAGCTGAACAGACAATTTTAAGGAGCAATGTGGAAGGACAAAGAAATGTATTAAAGTGGATTGTGCAGAGAGCTGGAATTGGAGAATAAAAAGGAAAGAAGTCACTCTATATTTCTCAAGCTGAGACATCTGAGAAACAAATTTAAGCCTCATGTCACAATATTGAAAAATGATACTGGCAATATATTGAATGACAAAGAAAGCATCAAAAGTGGATGGAGAAAATACACAGAATCATTGTACCAGAAATAACCGACTGACACTGAAAAATTTCAGGATGTACCATATGAACAGGAGCCAATTGTAGGAAATAGAAGTTGCATTGAAGGCATGGGCAAAAAATAAATCCCCAGGAATCGATGGATACCAATTGACTTGTTTCAATTGTCAGATGCAGACTTGGATACACTCACCAGTCTACATCAGAAAATTTGAAGGGTGGCTGTCTGGTTAATGGCTTGAAAGAGGTATATATTTGTTCTCATTCTCAAGGGAGGTGATCCAACTGAATGTGGAATTATCGAGCAATTTCATTTATATCACATGCAAGCAAAATACAGCTGAATATAATTTAAAAATAGTTAGAATAGTACATAGATAAGGAATTGCCAGAACTTCAAGCAGGAATTAGAAGATGTCGTGGCACCAAGGATATCATTGGTGGTTTCAGATGGATCCTGGCTGAAAGTATGGAACACTAGAAGAATGTCTATTTGTGCTTTATTGACTATGCAAAAGCATTTGACTGTGTGGATGATGACAGGTTATTTTTGACACTGAGAAGAATATGAATCCCAGACCACTTGATTGTGTTTATGTGGAATCTATACCTGGAATAGGATGCTGTTGTGTGAACAGAGCAGGGGAACACTGAATGGTTTGGAAGGAAATGTGCCAGGTTTTTATTCTCTCTCTGTACCTATTCAATCTGTATGCACAACAGATTATCTGAGAAACTGGACTCTATGAAGAGGAATGTGGCATCAGGATTGGAGGGTAATCTGCGTTATGCATATGATACAACTTTGCTTGCTGAAAATGAAGGGGACTTGAAGTACTCGTCCCAGAAAATCAAAGAATGCAGCGTTCTGAATGGATTGCATCTCAATGTCAAGGAAACAAAGATTCTTACCACATGAACAATAGGTAGCATCATGATGGATGGAGAGATTGAAAGTGACAACAGTTTAATTTTGCTTGGATCCACAGTTAACTCCTTTGATACCAGCAGTCAGGAATTAAAGAAACACATTGCTCTGGGAAAGAGATCTTTCCCAATTATTGAGGAGTAATGATGTAAGTTTGAGGAGTAGAGTATGTCTGATTCAGGCCATAGTCTTTCCGATTACTAGCTATGCATCTATGAGCTGGACAAAGAATGCAGATGACAGAAAAAGAATTAATGCCTTTGAGCTGTGGTGATGGAGAGTAGAACTGAACATTCCATGGATAGAAAGGAGAATAAACAGATATGTCTTCGAGAGAGTGAAGCCAGAGTGTTCTTTGGAGGCAGGAATGATGAGGTTTCGCCTCACATACTTTGGACATGTTGCTAGGAGGTGCTATTCCTTGGAGAAAGACATAATGGTGAGAAAGATTTAGGGTCAGCGAATGAGAAGAGGACTCTCAACCAGGTGGATTGATAATGGTGACTGCTGCCATGGGCTTTAATGTGTCAGGACATATGAGGATGATGCAGGATTGAACAGAGTTCAGATCTTTTGTTCGTAGGGTCGCTATGAGTCATGCTCAACTTGATGGTACCTAACAACAACATGCATCTGATGCTGGACAGTGAAGAAGAATTACAGAATAAAATTGATGCCTTTGAATTATGGTGCTGGTAGAGTGTTAAGTATTCCATGGATTGTCAAAAGAAGAAAGAAATAGGGATTGAAAGAAGTGCAACCACAGCGCTTCTTAGTTGAAAGGTTGGTGAAATTTTGTCTCTCTTGTTTGGGCATATTTTTAGGAGGAGTCAGTCCTTGGAAAAGGACACTTTGTTGAGAAAGTTAAAGAGTCAGCAGAAGACAGAAAGACCTTCCATGAGGTAAATTGGCACTGTGACTATCACCATGGGCTTTGGTAAAACGGAGATGATTGGGATGGCACAGGAGAGGGAGAGGTTCGTATCTGTTGATCACAGGGTCCCTATGAATTCCAGTAATCTTGATGGATCCTAGCAACAGCAACATTTGATATATTGTATGGCTTAAGAACACATTTGATATCAATGTGGGTTAAGAAGCACTGAAACACATTTTATATGATAATTTGTGAAGGGCAGGCGTTTGATTTTATATAAACCTATGAGTTTACTGTTAAAGAAATCAAATAGATAGCAACAGATTTGGTGTTTTACTGCTTTTTTTTTTCTTTGTCTAGAGCTATTTAACACAGTAATTATTTTACTTATTATGCTGTAACTCTCCTTCTTTTCCCCTAATAATATATTATATATTATATAAAGACAAGTATACATCTTTAGGTAGAACATAACTTTTTAAATCCATTAAAACAGTAAGTCACATCATTGGTGGACAGTGTTTGGAGGAGTTCCCAGATTAAAACAGATTTGGAAGCAGAAGTGGCATCCATTTCTGAAACAGCTTGCCTCCAGAAACTCTATGAACTTGGAGAAATAATGAAAGTCATACAAATGTTCAGTCTCTCATTCAGAGGGTCGTTATGAGTTGTCTATGACTCAACAGACACTTAACAAAACATTAAGTAAATTTTTGCAGGATGTTTGCTTTTCCTCCATTTTCTTGAACTCTCTCAACATTTTCCTTTTGTCTTTTCTGTCTTCTGCTTGCTGGTATAATCTACTTGCTGATCCATACATTCTCCTGGTGATGGAATTTTTATGTGCTTTTGACACCGGAAAAAAGAATTTAGCATTGTTGTTGTTCTTAGGTGTTGTACAAAGAGAACCAAACCCTGTCCTATCCTGTGACATCCATATACTTTCTGAAATACTAGAGCCCATAGCAGCAGTCATTGTGTCAATCCATCTCTTTGAGGGTCTTCCTCTCTTTCATCAACCCTCCACTTTTCTAAGCATGAAGTCCCTTTAAAAAAAACAGTGCCTCTTCTAGCAACATGCCAGAAATATGTGAATTAAGGTTTTACCATCTTTGTCTCTAAGGAATACTCTGACTGCAATTTGCCAAGACATATTTGTTCTTCCTGCAGTCCATGAATTATTGAGTACTCTAATCACAGCTCAAAGATATCAATTCTTCTTCTGTCATTCTTATTATCCAGGTCTCAGGTGCATAATGGATAATGGATAGCCTGAATCAGGCATACCTTAGCCTTCAAATTGACATCATTGCTTCTCAATAATTTGGAGCAGTCCTTGGTAGCAGAGTTGCCCATAACAATACATCTCCTGATTCCCTGACTGCTGATACCATAGATTCAAGTAAGTTCAAATGATTGACAACTTCAATCTTTTCTCCAGCTGTTATGACTTGCCTATTGATCCAGTGGTAAGAAACTTTGTTTTCTTGATTTTGAGATACAATTCATTTTTGTTTTCCTTTTTAAAAAATTTTAACTAGTTTATATACAAAACTCAAATATAAATTTGAACAAATGCTTTCAATTTCCCTCACTCCCCCACCCATCAAATTGTACAACCTAAAGATTAATCCCTCCTTCCCCTTGCACATCCACATCCCTCTGCTTCCAGCCTCTCCCACCCCTCCTGGATCCTTATACTCATTCTACAATAACGGTTTTATACAATATTTATCCTTATTTGACCGAGTTGGTTCACTCAGCACAATGTTCTCCAGTCCCTCCCGAGTTAGGTAATAATTTACAACGTTATTGCTCCTGCGTGCTGCATAGTATTCCATGTGTGAATGTACCATAATTTCTCAATCCATTCATTTGCGGTTGGACATGTGGGCTGTTTTCATGTTGTTGCGATGGTGGATAATGCTGCTAAAGGCTGTGTTCTTTGAAATTCTATAAGTACTTCAAGTCCTCCTCATTTTTCAGCAACGAAGGTTGTGTCACCTACATAATGCAGGTTATGAGTCTTCCTCTGATTCTGATGCCACTTTTGAATTCATAGTCAAACATCTCAAATAATTTGCTCAGCATTATTGAAGCAATAATGAATATTAAATTATTAAATCTACACTAAAAACAAAAGTATCATGACACACTTAAAAAGGATTCACAAATCTAGGACATAACTATCAATTTACCTTAATAATTATTTCTACTGCTATTTGTATAGTCTCAACAATACTTTGTTCTGTCAAATGCATCTCACTACAAGGTTTTAAAATATACTTTCTGATGAAAGTATTGCCTAGAGAATTAAAAAAAAAACAACCCTACCCCCAAAATACAACTTTTCCAGCTTTAGCTTCTGTTTTGTAATTAATACAGCAGTTCCCATCGTTAACCACTGGGAGGTAGCACATGTATTTTGTTTTTATTATTTTACATGAAAAGTTATGAACCAAGAGTTCACCTTACCTGAAGTTAGTGACAGCATTTATGTTGTAGTTGTTGTTATGTGCTGTCAGGTCACCTGTGACCCATAGCAACCCTTTGTACAGCAGCTTTGAAGCCTGTCCTGTTCTAAGCCAGCCTTACTAATCTGGCTCATCACCCCCTATTGTACCAGTCAGTGTATCAGTCCATCTCGTCAGGGATCTTCCTCTCCTGCCTGTCCCTCTACCCTTCCAAGCATGATGTGTTTCTCCAAGGACCTATCTCTTCTGGCCACGTGCCCAAAGTATGTGAGTCGGAGCTTCAGAATCCTATCTAGCTTCCAAGGAGAAACTTGGTTTCACCTTCTCCAAGACAGAATTATTTGTTTTTTTGGCAGTCCATGGTATGTTCAGGACTCTTCTCCAGAACCACAACTCAAGGCACCAATTCTGTCATGCTTAGTTGTTGTCCAGCTCTCTGATGTATAGCAAGTAGTTGCAAAGACCGTGACCTCAATTAGGTGCATCTTAGTCTCTAGACTGACATCATTCCTTTTCAGCACTCTGAGGAGGTACTTGACAGCAGATTTTCCAAATGCAATTTATCTTTTGTTATCCTGATGGCTGGTGCCAAGAGTGTGGATTGCAGAGCTGAGCAAGCTGTAATTGTTAACAAGCGCAATCTCTTCTCCATCTATCATGGTGCTGCCAATTGGCCCAAGTGGTGAGAATCTTTGTCTTCTTGATGTTGAATTTCAATCATTATTAAAGACTACAGGCCTTGACCTTTTGCAGCAAGCGAGTCTGGTCCTTTTCTGTTTCAGCAAGCAAGATTGTGTCATTTTCATAACATACATTGTTGATGAGTATTTCTCCAATCCTGGTACCACATTCCTCTTCATAAATCCCTGCTTCTTAGATGATCTGTTCTGCATATAGATTGAAAAGGTATGGAGAAAGGATGCATCCCTAACACAATCAATTCCTGATTTTGAACCATGCAGTGTTTCCCTGCTCTGTTCTGAGAACTACTTCCTGGTACAAGTATAGGTTTCACATACACACAATCAAGTGTTCTGAGATTCCAATTTTCCTTAAGGCTAGCCACAATTTGTTGTGATTCACACAGTCAAATGACTTTAGTCAATGAAACACAGATAGACAATTCTCTGGTAATCTTCGCTTTCTCTGAAGACCCATCTGACACTGACAGTAATGTCTCCAGTGCCATGACCTCTTCTAAACTCAACTTGTATTTTTGATAGTTTTCCATCAATGTACTGCTCCAGTCATTTCTGGATGAGCTTCAACAGGATTTTGTTAGTACGTGATATTGTACAATAATTTCCACACACTGTTGGGTAACTTTTTTTTAAAATTGGAATAAATATGACTTTCTTTAATTTATATTGTTGTTGTTGTTGTTGTTATGTGCCATTGAGTCATTTGCGACTCATAGCGACCCTATGTACAAGAGCTCTAAACACTGTTCTATCCTGTGCCAACCTCGCCATCTCAAACATACTCATTCCTACCACTCCACTCACAGAATTGATCCATCTCATCGAAGGTCTTCCTCTCCTTCGCTTCCCTCTTCCTCCACTCTGCCAAACATGATGTCCCTCTCCAAGGACCAGTCCCTCCTTGCAACATGCCCAAAGTATGTCAGATGAAGCTTCAGAATCCTTGACTCC
>NW_006399985.1:3927495-3928510 GCF_000299155.1 Elephantulus edwardii | reverse complement strand
TTTTTCAGCTCCTTCAGCTTAAGAAACGCTGAGCGAGTTTGGCCCTTTTTGTTTTCTGACTCCAGCTCTCTGCACCTTTCATTATAGTATCTTGCTTTGTCGTCCTGGGCCGCCTTTTGAAATTTTCTGTTGTTTATCTTAAATTTATGTTAAAGTTTTTAAGCAATCACTATGATTAAAGAGGAAAAGATAGCTCTATTAGGACAAGTTTCCAGTTGAAGAGAAAATAAAGAGATAATGCAGAATTCTTTATCTCCATTACTTTATAAAAAAACGAAAAACAAAAACCAAACCCACAAAAAAAGAAACCCCACAAATCTAAGCAATAGGAAGTGCTAGATTTATTTATATTCAATTTATAATGTTTGTAAACAAAACTAGTAATTATTGCATGTTGTTGTTTTCATGTATCATCAAGTTGCCTACAACTCATAGCAACCCTATATACAAAAAGCTCTGAACCTTGCTCTCTCTTCTCTCTCTTGAGCCATTTCATTGTCTGTGCTAAACCTACGCCCATTACCCCAGTCACTGAGTCAATCCATCTCATCCAGGGTCTTCCTCTCTTGCATCGTCATTCCACACTTTCAATCATGATGTCCTTCTAATCCTGGTCCCTCCTGGCAATATGTCCAAAGTATGTTAGACAGGGCTTCAAAATTCTTTCCTAGAAGGAGCGGCCTGATTTCTCCGTCTCTGGACAAACCTGTATGCTTTCTTAGCAGTTCATAGTATATTCAGTACTCTTCTCCAGCAACACAGCTCAAAAGGATTGGTTCTTATTCTATCATCCTTAGTCATTGTCAAGCTCTCTGATGCATAGCAAGTAATTGTGAAGACCATGGCCTGAGTCAGGTGCATTTTAGTCTCTAGATTGACATCATTGCTCTTCAGTACTATAGAGAGGTCCCTGACAGTAGATTTTTCTAGTGCAATTCATCTTTTGATTTCCTGGCTGCTCATATAAAGAGTTTTGGTTGTGGAAACAAGCAAGTTGAAGCCGTTAACAATCTCA
>NW_006399985.1:3923743-3926610 GCF_000299155.1 Elephantulus edwardii | reverse complement strand
GACTCTTGGTCATATGCTGGCTCATGAAATTCTCTTGTGTCAGCCAACTCTTGGTACAGTGACTCTGTGTACTCCTTCCGTCTTCTTTTTATGCTTCCGGGATTATTCAACATTCTACCCACAGCATCCTTAAGTATTACAACACAAGGCTTAAATTTATTCTTCAGTTCCTTCAGCTTAAGAAACAATGAATTTTTACCTTTTGATTTTCCAACTCCAGGTCTTTGCACATTTCATTATAACACTTTGCTTTGTCTTCCCATGCTGCCGTTTGAAATATTATATTCAGTTCCTTAACTTCTTGATTTCTCCCCTTTGCTTTGGCTCCTCAGTACTCTAGCGCAATATTCAGGATCTCTTCTGATATCCATCTTGGTTTTCTTCCTTTGTCTTTCTAATGACTTTTTGCATTGTTCATGGAGGCTATTCTTGATATCTTCCCACAGCTTATCTGGTATTCACACATTAGATATGTGGCCTCAGACCTGATGGTCTTTAAATTCAGGAGGCAAAGATTGAAAGTCAAACCTTGGTTCTTGTGGATCGGCTTTGATTTTCTTTAGCTTCAGTTTTAACTCACACATGAGTAGTTGACGGTGTGTTCCACATCGGCACCTGGCGTAGTTTTCACAGCGGACGTTTAGCTCCCCAACAATTCTTTCCACAGATGTTATCAATCTGATACCTGTGTAAGTCACCAGGTGAGTTTTATAAATATAACCATTTTGTGTTTCTTATAAAGATATTTACAATTAATAAATCATTGATTACATAGAATACTATCCTCTGCCTCCAGCCGCATTTCTGTGACTAAATCCATGGTTCCCAACTGCCAATCCTTCTTCCTTGTTTCCAACTTTTGTATTCCAGTCACCCATCATTACTACCCTTAATTACATTCTTTATATTACTCTTTATTTTCTTATTCTTTTGTAAGTTTACACAGCTCCTGACTTGATCAGCTTAACTCCTACAGTTAACCATTGGTGGATTCAACCACCAGAGAAACACCACCTTTCAGTAGTCAGTACAACTCCTTATGCCTACACCACTAGTCAACAAGTTAACAACTGATAATTCAATGTCTAAACCCAGTGAAAGTGCTGGTAGCATTCACCACCACTCTCGTTGTTATTGTTAGTTGCTGTATGGTCAACTATGACCCATAATGACCCTAATGAAGAACCAAAGATCTGAAATTCGCCCTCTGCTATGCCACCCTCAGGACCTCCAACACACTCGAGCCCGTTGTTACAGTCACCGTGTCAATCCGTGTTGTTGGACCATCCCTCTCTGTTGTTGATCGTCCACCTTTTCCAGCATGGTATCTTTTTCCAAGGACAAGCACCTTCTGAAAACATGCTCAAAGTATGAGAGGCAAAACTGTACCATGCTTGCCGCTTTCACTGGATATTCTTTCTAGAACTTCTGTTTCCACTGATACTCAACACAGAGAGAGTCTAGGTCATTTAGCTTCTTTCTAATTTGCCTACACCTTAACTGTAATGGAGACTAAGATGATTTCAAGTTTATATTTCAGGGAAATGAAACTCATTAATGTGGGAAATTCCCCAAACTTAAGAATGTTCAGTATTGCTGCATGGCCCAAGAACTTTCAATGTTTTCTGTTGTTAACTGTGTTTTTCCAAAGCTTTTTTCGCAATTGAATTATTTTGCACTTAATGTAATTTAAAGAACTAGTGGTATAGCACTGGTCTATGCATTGCTTTACAGAGGTAACTCGTAGTTGCTGTGATGCTAAACACCGTGACACTGATGTGCCAAGTGTGGTGATAATGGTCACCCATGGTGGACAATGTTTGGTGGACCTTCCCGATTAAAACAAGCTTGGAAGTAGGAGTGGTATCCACTTCCAAAATGGCTTACCTCCGGAAACCATATGATCAGTGCTCAGGTCTTTCATTCATAGGGTCGCTATGAGTCGTCTACGACTTGATGGCACCCAATAGCAGCAACAACAACAACATATGAAATAATGACAATTAAATGCATAAAAAAAGTTCTGTCTTTTCAGGTCTCCACCAGGTTCTTCTCATTTCCTTACCCCATCTCTCCACTCACCAAATTGTGCAACCTTCAAGTTTTATTCCTGCCTATCCTCACCCCTCTGCTCCCACCCTTTTTCACCTTGATCGTGACGGATAAGGCCCAATTGTGATTAATTTTGTAAAACAGTACATGGGAATGATTGTATGAAACACAATGTAAATGAAGAATAGTGTGAAACATAATGTATATGAACTTTGTAAGCAAACTAATACAACATTTAAAACAATTGTCTGTCTTTGAAAACTTTACAGAATATCTTGGAAACACTTGATGAAGGTAAGTTGTTTTCAAAGTTCTATGGAGTTAGATGTAGGGGGTGAATCATTAAATTGTAAAAAGACTGCAGTTAAATGACTTGTCAGTTGATTTTTGAGTCTTCATTCCACTTTTAAGAGATATGACTGGAAGTCAATTAGAGATAGGCCATTATGGATGTAGATATTGAAGAAAAATGCCAGTCAGCAGATCCATATTTAGATCAAAGATGTTGATTCTACATAAATTGATTGTTAGCGCAGCCTTTGTTAGATAATCTAAAAATTGGGAGAGAGAAAAAAAATCATGAAATTGAACCATGGAGTAAAATGATCTATTTATCAAGCTGCTAGTAAAAGTCTTAGAGAAGCTTCTATGACACTTGTTGTTGTTGTTATGTGCCGTCGAGTCGTTTTCGACTCATAGCGACCCTGTGCACAACAGCCCTAAACCCTGCTCTATCCTGCGCCAATCGCACCGCCTCTGACACACCCATCCCGATTACCCCAGTCACCGAATCAATCTATCTCATAGAGGGTCTT
>NW_006399985.1:3917716-3923068 GCF_000299155.1 Elephantulus edwardii | reverse complement strand
TGGAGACAGGATGCATCCCTGGCGTACACCCTTCCCAATTTTGAACCATGCAGTGTTACCCTGCTCTGTTCTGACTACTGCCTCTTGATCCAAGTACAGGTTTCGCATTAGCACAATTAAATGTTCTGGGATTCCCATTCTTCTCAGAGTCAGCCACATTTCACTGATTGAAAATTGGTTAAGACGGCTTTTGCAATGTAACCAGATGATTCATGCTATGGCTGTACCTTTAGAAAAAGAATTGTGTTAGATTATCTTTGATCCAGATTAATGCATTGTGGATTCAGTTATATAATATTTCAGAAAATGGATGGAACAATGCAATATTTGTGCACGTAAAGTGAAATAAAATGGAAGTTATTCTATTTAATTATTTAGAACTGCCATAAAAATGAGGGATTGGCAATTTGTAAACAGTGCATATTGTTTGTGTGCATCAGAATAAATTTATGTAAAAGGCAACTGAAGCAATCACGCCACTTTCTATCGTTTTCTTTTTATCATATTCCACACTATCAGTGTCTGTGTTTCATGGCTGTTCTGCTTCGTTATGCATATATCATCTTTTCCCCCTTGTTATTCAGAGGTAATGAGCAATTTGGAAGTGTTCCGTTTTTAAAATGAGGTTTTTCTAGCACGATTATCTTGCATTGTTTGTCCTGGTGCATTTTAACTCTCTCTTCCAGTTTCTAATATTGCTGAGACTCAGCCTTTGATTTTCTAGAGTGTAAGATCATTTTTTAATTTTCTTCCCTCTGTTAATATCATTACTCAGACCTAACTATCTATGCTGAAACTGAGTGATGCTCCTAACGTCATCTTTCCTGTATAGAATTCTTACTCCGTCTTGTTAAAATCATTCTTGGTTCTAGCCAAGTGCAATTCATTATCATGACCATTCTCTACTCTCTCAGATTCTCATATATTATAATTTATCGAATTCTAAGGTTTTGCTTTCCGTTAATTGTTTGTTGAGCACGAATACTCAATAATTCTAATAGACCTAACAGTCCTATAATATAGCTATTAATTCTTTTCGTTTCATGGTATCATTTCTTTTTCCTGTATGCTTCTTTGTTATATTAATGTTTCCAATTGTTTTTATCAGGCCATATTTCTAAGGCCAATTGATTTTATCTTGTCATCTTTCTAAGATGAGCTCCATCCACTGTACATTGACATTTTTAATCGATCAGCGTTATATTCAGCTTCCTATAACAGAAAACCCAAGTGACAGTCACTTGAATAATTAGCCATTTTTAAACTTACATTTCCTCCATTACAAAAATTACTTGCAATAAGAGGTTCAGAGTTTTAGTTTCATGTCCAAATGGCATTGTGGCGACACACTCTGCCAAATGCCTTCGCAACAGAGGTCAGAAAAATTATGTAAAATGAACAAAAAAAAAACCCCAAAACAAACCAATGCCAGAACTCTGAGCACTAAATTAAAAAAAAAAAAGAATCAGATTAATTAATGAGTGGGAAACAGGTCAGAGCCCAGTCTGGAGGAGGGAGAGAAACTGAGATGTAATGTGTCAACAATTTGCTACCTCGACATCCAAAGGGAAGCATTCACCAATGGGGAGAGAGTGTCTGGGAGTTCCTATTGGATGAAGATGCAATGGAAGCAGTCCCAGAGTGACATTGTGTTAGTGGGAAACTGCCAAAGAGACACAAGTGGTGCATACAGCTGCTTCTGGTGGTTGTTCGATGCCTTGGAGTCAAGTAGGACTTAGAGCAAACCTATGAACTACAGCTCTGAACCTTGTCTTATCCTGTACCATTCTCATAATCTCTGATATACTTGAGCTTACTGATGTCTGTAGTCACTGTGTCAATATAAGTCTGGTTGAGGTTCTTCCTTTTTCATGCTGACGTTCCACCTTTCCAATCATTATGTCTCTTTTCAAAGAATAGCCTCTCCTAGCCACATGTCCAAAGCATGTGAGGTGAAGAATTATTATCTTGGCTTTCATATCTGTGAAGTTTTGTTGGTGGGTTTTTTGACGTGTTTTGGTGTTTGTTTGTATTTGTGGTTCATGGAATATTCAGTACTCTTTGCCAACACCACAACTCAAAGATGTCAATTCTTTTTCTGTCAACATCGTTCATTCTCCTATATTCAGATGCATAGCAAGTGACTGAAAATACCATGATCAACATCAGGTACACCTTAGTCTTCAAACTGACACCATTCTCTCTCTGCAATTTGGAGAAGTCCTATAGAAAAATCTTATCTAATTGCATGTTTTCTAATCTCCTGACTGCAGCTACCAAGGGTTTTGATTTTGGATTCAACTAAGACAAAACTATTGACAATTTTAATCTGTCTTCATCTATCATGATATTACTTACTAATATGGTGGCGAGGAGGATTTTTGTCTTCTTACAGCTAGTCTTTGATCTTCTGAAGCAAGTGTTTGAATTCCTCCTTACATAAGCCAAGTAGTGTCATCTGCGTAACACAGGTGGTTGATGAGTCTACTTCAGGTGCTAATGCAAAGTTCTTCAACTACAGCTTGAGGAGGGAGCAAACAAGAGAAGTGAGCCCTTTCATTTCTAAAGAGCTCCTTGTCTTCTGGAAAGAGGGGTCACACTAAGATGAAAGCTTTTCAGCAGAAATGTTCATGAAATGTTCTGGACATTCTTCCCATATAGCTGAGTTTAGAAAGGCTCTGGGTAATTGCCTGCCAAGGAAAGAAAATTTGAGTTGCTAGAAGAGAACTATCTTCTTCCTTCTTTTGGGTGATTGTTGACTTTCTAGTAGCACATCTCCCTAGTAACATCGTTAGTAATCCCATCCTGCCACCATCATACCAGGGAATAGAAGGAATTGAGGTCCACCTTGATGGTTCTCATCAGCAGTCAGCACAGGACTTCTAAAGCAAAAGACTTTGAAGGAGGTGGTGGGTCAGTCCTACTGGGGTCAGCTGTTGGAAAGCTACCCGTGAAATCCTGCTCCAAACTGTGGCAGCCATCCCTAAAGATGGAGTGGCTGAAAGGGGTGACATCACCTTGGTCCGGATTTAGCTTCTGATCACCACACCAGCAGCTACTGTGCTCTAGCACCAGATAGACACCTGCACCTAAAAAACCCCCAATAAAGCAAATAAACCAGGCCAGGGACAGAGAGTCATGCTTCATTCACACTAGCAAACACAGGAAAACAGGAGTCCTGAATTCCTGGATGCAACAAAATAAAAGTGGGGAAAACAAAGGTATAACCCACAAGTAAGTGCAATATCTCCAAAATATCTCATAGACAACAGACAATTTCTTTAGGAGTAAAAAAAATATATAAATTTTAAAAACAAGATGGTAGATACTGGTCAAAATAAAGAACCTGGCTAGCTCATTCAAGAACAGGTCATAAAGCTGTCAGATAAGGAATTACAAGATTTCTATTTAAGACCTTTCAAGATCTCTTGGAAATCACATCTAAAATTGAGGTAAAACTGACACTATGCTGAAAGAATTTGGGAAAATAACACAAAAGCAAAATGAAAAAATTGATAATTAGAAATGTTATGTAAATGACAACTAGAAATTAACATAATTCTAAAACTTCTAAGAAAAAATACATTGTAAGGACAAAAGAGAAGAGACAAATTAATTAAACAATGGATTAGTGATTTAAAAGATAAATCCTTGACATTGCTTTGTATAACATAAAACCAGAAAAAAAGGAGTGAATAAACTGTGGAAAACCTAAGAATTATGCAAGATTCTACCAAGAGTTTTTGCTGAAAGCATTCCTCTTTCTAATGGAACTAGGCCTTCTTTCACCTCTATTCCTATTCAATAGTTACTTAAAGTTCTGGCCATGACAGTATGACAATAAAGAGATAAAAAAAAACAACCACCACTCAAACTGTTGAAGGAAAAGTAAGAACTATCCCTAATAGTAAATAAATGTAGCTCTGGTGACCTAATGGTAAGGACTTGTGATGCCAACCCAAAGATATGTAGTTTGATTCCATCAGCTGGTCCATAGGAGAAAGATGGGTAATTTCCTACCATGTGATTTATGAGGTTTGCCATCAAGTTGGAACTCAGCCACAGCTGACCCTCCCATGAATTTTCAGTGACAGTACATTGAAGAGAAGGAAATTGCCCATCATTTGTCTGAAGAACAGCTGGAAGATTCGCATTATGTACCTCGTGTTGCCGATAGAGTTCTTTGAGGAATCTCTCCAAATTACAGAAGAGCAATAATGTCAGTCTCAGGACTAACATGTGCTTAATTCAAACCATGGTATGTTTTCTTTCTTTTTTATTTTTGTGTTTTAGTGTTGTTTTTTTTTAAAATTTTATATTGGTTGGCCATGACAATATGACAATAAAGAGACACAAAAGGTAAATTCTTGAGGAGTAAGAACTATCCTTAACAGAAAATGAAGGGAACTCTGGTGGCCTAATGGTAAGGACTTGTGCTGTCAAACCAAAGAGATGTGGTTTGAATCCACCAGCTGCTGCATGGGAGAAAGATGGACAATCTGTATGTAGAACAGATCATTTGGGAAGTTGCTCTCTATGAGGAGGAGTATGGCATGAGGATGGAGGGAGACTCGTCAACAACCTGTGTTATGCACAGTCTTGCTTGCTGAACTGAGGAGGACCTGAAGTGATAAAATTATCCACATTCCTCTTCATAGGATACTCAAAGACCTGGTTTTCTTTTGCAAGTGGATGGCCTATCCTTCTTTCTGGTCTGTCTGAATCTAGGAACTCTGTTGCAATATCTACCACAAGTACTTGAAACGTTGGTGGACCAGTTTCCAGCATTACAGCACCACACATGCTACACCAATGCAGCAGACTGACAGACAAGTGCTTTACTAACAAAAGCATGTAGTAATAACTTAATTTATACACACCTGTTGTTGTTGTGTAACCGTCGAGTCGGAACCAACCCATTGTTGACGCTCCAGAGGTTTTTCAGAGGCAGTTAATCACAAAGGAGGTGATTGCCTATCCTCCCACCAAGCAGCTGGTGGCCTCAACCTGCATGCCTTTGGGTATTGCAGTGCAGCTTCTTGCCAGTAGGCCACCAGAGCTCCATTCTACACATCAAAGATATATTGCAATGGGAACGTCTGCTGTCAAGAGACCTTTACAAAGTACTGAAGAGCAATGATGTCACTCCTGAGAGTAAGGTGAGCCTGATAAAGGCCATGGTCTTTGCAATCACTTGCTATGCATCAGAGAGCTGGACAATGACTAGGCATGATAGAAGAAGAACTGATGTCTCTGAGCTGTGGTGCTGGAGAAGAGTATTGAATATACCATGGGCTGCTAGGAGAACAAGCAAGTTCAACCTGCAGAGTGTGAAGCCAGGCTTCTCCTTGG
>NW_006399985.1:3914247-3917156 GCF_000299155.1 Elephantulus edwardii | reverse complement strand
TGCTAACTCACCATGATTTTATGTTTAATACATTTCAGACTGCAGAAATCTTCAGGTTTTTAATCTTTTGTTTCAATGGTTGGTGTGTACCTTTGAATAATTAACAGGTCTTCCTCACAGACACGTGATTATTATCCTATTGCTGATAGCATTATACTTTAAGATAGATCTTGAAATGCACTTTGTGGTGACAAATGTGACCCTGTTCCTCTTCAATTTGTTGTTTCCAGCATAATAGATTGTATGAGTATTCAACTCACAACTGCCGATGCCAATCCACCATGGCTCACTTATGTCTAGGATATTAATCTTAGGACCTTCTATTTCATTTTTGCTAAATCCTAGTTTTATTAGACTCATGATTAGTACATTCCATCTTCCAATTATCATTGACAGTTCACAGCTTTTTCTTCTCGTTTTGAGATTTAATACATAAGTAGATAGAGTTCTTGTGGCCCAACGGTAAGGAGCTGTGCTCCAATCTCCAAAGCAAATCCTCCACTGCTCTGCAGAAGAGGGATAGGCAATCTCTTCCCATGTCATTTATTGCCTCTTAAACCCCACTGGGGGTGGGGGGGGGTCATCCATGGTTTACTCAATGGCACAGAACAATAACAACAACATAAGCAAATAAAAGTCCATCACTAGGTAAAAGATGTATTCCATCTGAATCATTAAGGTGGATTCTATTTTGAACAGGCTGGTCTACCCCGTTCATAATTTGAATCTCTTCCAATCTGCGGTGTTTATCCTCTAGCATAACACGGACCATGTTTTGCTGTTTTATACAACATTTTCAAGTGACCATTATTCAGAAGTGAGTGGCCAGTCAGCTTTCTAATTTGGCTTCTTGTTGTTGTTTGCCGTCTAGTCGAGCACGACTCACAGCGACTCTATGAACAAAAGACCTGAAGCCTTTCTATTAACTATCATTTCTCCACGTTAAGCTAATTTCTCAGCTTAAGTCACTACTCATCCATAGCTGACCCCCCAGTGGGTTTTTCAGAGACAATAAATCACACAGAAGAAGACTGTCCACTTTTCTCCCACAGTGCAGCTGGTGGATCCAAACCATGTGCCTTTGGGATTGCAGTACAGCTTCTTACCACTAGGCCCCAAAACTCCCTCTCCAAAGAATAGTGTCTCCTAATAACATGCCCAAAGTGTGTGAGATGAAGCGTTGTCATCTTTGCCTCCAAGGAGCAGTCTGGCTACATTCTCTCCAAGAAAGATATACAGTTTGGAGTTGTGGTTTGGTTTTGTTTGTTTGGTTTTTGGAGGGAGGGTCTGTGGACTAGTCAGTACTCTTCTCCAGCATGACAGTTCAAAGCCATCAATGGTTCTTCAGTGATCCCTACTCTTACCAAGTTCTCAGATATATAGCATGTGATTGAAAACAGGCCACCTTTGTCTTCAAAGTGGCATCATTTCTCCTCAGTAATGTGGAAAAGTGAGTGACTGCAGACCTTCCCAACATAGTACATCTTCTGATTACCTCACTGCTGGTAATAGGACCGTTAATGTAGATCCCAGTTACATGAAGTCATTGACAATTTGAATCTTTACTCGATCTATGAGGATGTTGCCTGTCACTTCAGTAGTTCAGTTCAGAGAATCATTGTCTTTTTGATTTGAGATGCAATCCAAACTGAAGGCTTTGGTCTTCTAAAGCGGGCACTTAAAGTCATATTCGCTTTCAGCATCCGAGACTGGGTCATCTGCATAACACAGGACAGTGATGTATCTTCCTCCAGTCCTGATGCCACCTTCTTGTCACAGAGTTCAGAGTCTCAAATCGCTGGTTTGGCACATGAATTGAATAGATAAGGAGAAGATACAAGACTGAGGCACAGCTTTTTCAATTCTAAACTATATAGTATTCCTTCACTCTGTTTGGACAACAAAGTCTAGGTCAATCGGCTCCACATGAGCCCAGCTAAGTGTTCTGGAGTTCGTATTCCTCTTAATGTTAGCACATAATTTGTTTTCATCCATACAGACAAAGGTTTTGCATACTCAATGAAGTACAAATGGACATTCTTGTGATATTCTTTGCTTTCAGCCAAGATGCATCTGCTATCAACATTGATATCCTGGATACCATAGATTCTCCCAAACCCAGCTTGAATTGCCAACAAATCTGTGTCAATATACTGTTCTAGACATTTTGAGGAGATCTTCAGTGGTATCTTGCTTGTGTGTGATGTGAATGATGTTATTGTTAGGTCTCGTTGAATCGAGTATGACCCATAGCGACCCTATGAACAACAGATCTGAACCCTGTCCTATCCTGAGCCATCGTCACACATTCCAACACAATAGAGCCCATTGCTGCAGTCACTGTGTCGATCCACCTGATTGAGAGTCTTCCTCTCCTTCACCAACCCTCTGACTTTCTGAGCATCATGTCCCTCTGCAAGGAATAGCCCCTATTAGCAACATACCCAAAGTATGTGAGGTGAAACCTCAACATCCTTGCTTTCAAAGAGCACTCTGGCTGCACCTTCTCTAAGATATAAGAACAAATAAGAAACAAAACAAAACAAAAACCCACCACAAACATGTATTTGAGAGGGTGCAGCCAAAGTATCATGTCTCTCTCCAAGGAATAGTCCCTCTTAGCAACATGTCCAAAGTACATGAGGTGAAGCCTCATATCATTGCCTCCAAAGAGCACTCTGGCTGCACCCTCCCCAAGACATATCGGTTTGTTCTTTTGTCAGTGTGCTCTCCTCCAACACCACAGCTCAAAGACTCAACTTTTTTCCTGTCATTTTTATTCATTTTCCAGTTCTCAGATGTTTAGCAAGTGATTGAAAAGACCATGCCTTAATCAGACCTACCTTACTCCTCAATAATTTGTAGAGTGATCGAAAAGACCATGCCTTAATCAGACCTACCTTAGTCCT
>NW_006399985.1:3903251-3914007 GCF_000299155.1 Elephantulus edwardii | reverse complement strand
ATATTGAAGGCTTTGTTCTCCTTGTTATTGTTGTTGTTGTGTATTGTCAAATCAGATCTGATTGGCACAGAAGGAGATTGTCCCTCTTTTTCCAGCAGAGTATCGAGTGGATTCAAACCACATGCCTTCAGGATTACAGTGCAGCTTCTTGCCACCAGAGCTCCTTGAAGTGTGTATTCTTCAATCTTCTGCAAGAAATAGGGCAAGTCTTCCTTACTTTCAGCAAACAAGGTATTTCAGCAAGCAAGATATTAGTGATATTGCTTGATAATTTCCACATTCTGTTGGATCACATTTCTTGGGAATAGGAACAAACATGGATCTCTTCCGATCAGTTGGCCAGGCAGCTGTCCTCTAAATTTCCTGGCATGGAATAATGAGCGCATCCAGGGCTGCATCTGTTAGTTGAAATATGTCAGTTGGTATCTCACTGATACCTGGGGCCACATTTTTTGTCAGTGCAGCTTAAACTTCTTCTTTACTATCATTGACACTTAATGATCAAATAATTCAGTGTCACCTAATTCTTTTTGGTTCAGAGACTATGAATTCCTTTTATGTTCTTTAGATGCTTCTTGAACCATTCAAGATTTTGTCCATAGTATCTCTTGGTATTGCAAGCAAAGGCTTAGTGTTTGTTGCTTTGGTGTGTTTTTAAATGTTCCCCCCAATTCTTTCAACTTTAGAAATAAGTAGCAAATTCTTCCTGTTTTAGTCTCCAACTCCAGCTCTCTGCATATTCTGTTACAATACTTTGCTTTAGAAAGTCTTCTTAAGCTACTCATTGAAATTTTCTGTTCAGCTTTTTCACCCCAGCATCTCTTCCTTTTCTGTTTCTCTACACACTAGTGTGATTTTCAGAATCTCTCCTCCTCTGAGTTTTGTTTCTTCTTTGTAATGAAATTTTGCTCTCTTCACGGACAATGCCCTTGATGTCATGCCACACCTCATTTGGATGGAAGCATCATTAGTGTTAAATGAGTTGAACCTATCCTTTTTAAAGAATTTTGTTTGTTTAATTTGATTATCAAATTTACTAGAGTTATTCCCTTCCTCCACCTTAAGAAATCTTCATTATTTGTTTTGAGGATTAGAATTTCATTTCCAATATGAAAGGTATTAAAATGGACTTTTCAATGAATTTGCATAATTGTATTCACAAGAAACACTTAAAATATTATGTATAACACTATAATTGAAAGTTGGAGGTTTTTAATTTTTCATTATTTTATGTTGGCTTATTTACAAAAGTTGGAGATTTTTTAATAACTTTTTTATTCAATCAGGATTTTACAAGATAGAGCAGTAATCAGCATAGAACAATGGTAATTAATTGTGTAGGATATAATACATATGAATAATTGTTAAACACAACATGATGTGTATAGATAATTATACACAAAGCAAACCTGTTCTTAAAATGATTTTTAAATTAAGATGGGATAGATTCAAGGTCATATATTGGTTCTTGTTGAGTTGGTTTGATTTTCTTCAGCATCAATTTGAATTTGCACATAGATAATTGATAGTCTTTTACACAATCAGCACCTGGCCTGGTTTTGACACTTGACATTGAACTTCTCTAAATTTTTTTTCCCCCCACAGATATAGTCAATCAGACCCTGTGCAGTCCATCAGGTAAAGTCTATTTGTTAAGTCAGCTTTTGTGTTTTTTTCTAAAAAGGTACTTGTGAGGAATAAATCATTGTTATTGTTGTATGTCATCGAGTCTTCTGTAACTCATAGTGAGCCCGTGTACATTTGCTCAGAATCTTGCTTTATTCTGAGCCAATCTCATGGTCTCTGACAGACCTAATTCCATTTTTCTAGTCACTGAGTCAATCAATCTCATTTTAGGTCTTCCACTCCTGCACTATCTCTCTACCCTTCCAAGCATGATATCTCTCTCCAAGGACTGGTCAGCCAACTTTCTGACCACGCCCAAAGTATGTGAGACAGAACTATAAAATCTTTACCTCCCAGGAGCAGCTTGGTTTCACCCTCTCCAGGATAGATCTGATTGTTCTTCTGTCAGTCTTCAGTGCATTCAATACTCTTCTCCAGTACCACAACTGAAAAGGCATCAATTCTTCTTTCGTCTCTTGTTATTGTCCAACTCTCAGATGCATAGCAAGTAAATAAGAAGACCATGGCCTGGGTCAGGCACACCTTAGTCTCCAGACTGATATCATTGCTTTTCAGTACTCTAGAGGGGTCTCTGACAGCAGATTTCCCCAATGCAATTTATCTTTTGATTTCCTGATTGCTGGTGCCAAGAGTGTTGATTTTGAGACCAAGCAAGCTGAAGTTATTAACTATCTCAGTCTCTTCTCCATCTACTGTGAAGCCCATTGGTGAGAATCTTTGATTACTTGATGTTGAGCTTCAATTCATTTTAAAGACTATAGTCCTTGACCTTCTGCAGCAAACCTTATGTTCTCAATTTCAGCAAGCAAAACTCAGGTTGTTGATGAGTCTCCCTTCAATCCTGATGCCACATTCCTTCTCATAAAGTCCAGTTTCCCAAATGATCTGTTCAACACATAGATTGAAAAAGGTGTGGAGATAGGATGCATCATTGATGCACACCTTTCCTGAACCATGCAGTATTTCCTGGCTGTATTCTGACTACTACTTCCTGGTCCAAATAATAGGTTTTGTATGAGCACAATTAAGTGTTCTGGGATCCCCATTCTTCTCAAGGCTTACCACAATTTGTTGGGATCTACATAGTCAGAAGCTTTTGCATAGTTAGTAAAATAACAGATAGATATTCCTCTGGTACTCAGTGCTTTTGTCCAAGATCCATCTAATACTGGTGATGATATCCGCAGTGTCACAGCCTCTTCTAAACCAAGACTGCATATCTGGCAGTTCTCTGCTGATGTACTGGACCAGTTTTTGGATAATCTTCAGTAGTATCTTTGTGTGTAATATTAGTGATACTGTTTGATAATTTCCACACTCTGTTGGATCGTGCTTTTTTTGAATAAATACAGACCTCTCCCAGTAAGCTGGCCAGGTAGTTGTCCTTCAGATTTCTTGGCATAACCTGGTGAGTGTATCCAGGGCAGCATCTGTTTGCTGAAATATTTCAATTGATATTCCGTCTATTCCTGGGGCCTTGTTATTTGCCAAGTCCTTCGGAACAGCTTGAACTTCCTCCTTCATCACCATTGCCTGGTGATCATATACTGTTTCATTAAATTCTCCTGCATCAGCCAATTATTTTTGCATAGTGCCTGTGTGTGCTCCGCCCATCTTCTTTTGATGTTTCCTGAATTGTTCAACTTTCTGTTTTCAGCATTCTTAAGTATTCAACCTGCGGCTTAAATTTGTTCTTCAGATTATTTGTCTTAAAAATCTTACTGAGCAAGTTCAGTCCTTTTGATTTTCCGAATCCAGCTACTTGCACATTTCATTATAATAATTTGCCTTGTCTTCCTGCGCTGCCTTTTGAAGTTTTCTGTTCAGCTCTTTAACTTCTTGATTTCTTCCCTTTGCTTTGGCTTCTGGGCTCTCTAGTGCAATATTCAGAGTCTCTTCTAACATCCATCTTGGTCTTTTCATTCTCCTCTGTTTTTGTAATGACTTTTTGCATTCTTCAAGAATGATATTCTTGATATCCTCCCAGCCCATTTAGTCTTCACTCAGTGCTCAAGGCTTTCCGAGATGGTCTTTAAATTCTCTTAGGATAGACTTGAGGTGGGACTTTAGTTCTTCTGGATTTGATTTGATTTTCTTTAGCTTCAGTTTGAACTTGCATATGAGTAGTTGTTAGTCTCTTCCACAATCAGTGGCCGGCCTAGTTTTCACAGCTGATATTGAGCTTCTCCAGCAATTTCTTCCAGATGTAGTCAATCTGATTCTTGTGTACACCATCAAATGAATCCATGTGTATAGTCATAGTTTGTTTCTTATAAAAGTTTTTTGCAATGACTAGGTCACTGATTTTACAGAATTTAATTATTCTATCTCCAGCCTTGTTTCCATCACCAAGTTCACGCTTTCAGAGTACTGATCCTTTTTCCCTGTTCCAAATTTTTGCATTTCGATCACCCATCATTACCAAAATACCTTGGTTGCCTTGATTTCTAACTGTAAAATTTGGTAGAAATTGTTTTGCTTTTCTTAGGCCTATTCTTTAGGGAGTAGAAGACCAATCCTTCTCCTTAATCTATCTTAATTTGCATGCTCAATCCCAAAGCAATATTTAATAAATAAGAATTTTGCTCAAGAGAGCAAATGAGAGACCTTTCTTATTAGTCCATCACCCTAAAAGTCCATCACGCCTAAAAGGTGCATGCATCTTGTTCCCACCTCCCACACACACACCACCACTACCACCACCTCCCCACCAGTTGCTCCTGCTCTGTTAGCATAGGGCTCACTCAATTCCCTGACTTTGCTGCTCCAGCACCTCACACATCCTGCCCCAGCCAATCCTGGTGTGACGCCTCAAGGCTCCACCCACCTCTTTCCACTCAGTCCCTGTCCACTCTCCTGTGATGTTGGTTCCTGTGGAGCCTGGCTGAGATGTCCTCCTGATGATATCTTCTCTCCTGAAGTCTTTTGTTCTCCTTCGTTACTGTGCCCCAAAATGTTATCATTTCATTCCCAGCCTCATTTCTGTCCCAGGTCTGTAAATTCTGAGTTTTGTTGTTGTGATGGTGGCTGTGGAGTACCATCGAGTCTGAACTGACCCATAGCTGACCCTCCAGTGGGTTTTTAGAGGCAGTTAACTGCATGTGAGGAGACTGCCAATTCTTCTTCCGTGGAGCAACTAGTGAATTTAAACCATGAGCCTGCGGAATTGCAGTGCAGTTTTTTATCCCTAGCCCACCAAAGCTCCTTCTCCATTGTTCCTAACTTTTGTATTTCAATCATCAGTTATCTTGACTACATCCTGATGGCACATTTGTTCCATTTCAGATTACAAAATTTAATGAAAGCCTTCACTTTTCTCCTCTTTGGCTTTTGTTGGTGGTGTGTATTTTTGTATAACAATCAGATTAACAGGCCATCCAGATATGCCCATGGATATACTATATAGAGAGTATAACAAAGAACTTCAGATCGAAATTCAAATTGTCATTTTAACTATGACTGCAGAACCACTCTTGCTCTGATCTTCATTCCAGACAGAGTATATTGTGTCTGATTTCAAGCATTCAATACCAATCCATCGCACCTCACTAATGCCGAGAATGTCAATGGTCGTGTATGTACTCCCTTTCATTTCTTGAAAATTTTCATTTTCTGGCATTCACACTGACTGCAATCCGTGGTGCAATTGTATACAAAAGTTTCTTTGCAGCTCTTTTCCCTCATGTTAACTGACATCCACTCTGGACTGAACTGCTAATTCTATAGCTACCTGTGTGCCTCTGCTGTTCATAGAATTGTCAGGGGCCTAGGATTTCAGAAGTGGATGGCCAATCCACGTGTGTGTGTGTGTGTGTGTGTGTGTGTGTGTGTGTGTGTGTGTGAGAGAGAGAGAGAGAGAGAGAGAGAGAGAGAGAGAGAGAGAGAAGAGAAAGAGAGAGAGAGATTGATTTACTGCTTCTCTGAAAAACTGCTGGAGGGTCAGCTGTAAATTGGTTCCAGCTTCACCGTACACAACAAGTCAACAAGTGCAGCACGCATTAGCACTTCAGATGCAGTTCCTTAATAAGAAGAACAAAAGAAAAGCACAGTAGAGGAAACAGATGTCAAAATGCACAGACTTACCATGGCTGAAATGTAACAAAATAGCCTCTTCCATTTACATGTAGAGCCAGAAATCTTGGGTAAGCAAAATTGCTAATTTAATGAAGACAGCAAATTTACTATGTCTTCTCAAATTAAAACAGAAGTTTATTTAAATGACCTCTGGAATTTTTTTCTATAATTATATTTTATTAATTTTCATAAACATTTACAGAGATTTTGGGTTTCCATTCATTCATTGTTGCACTATTCTCTCTACCCTCCTCCCAGTTTGTTCTTGTCCAAATGCCACAGTGCTTGTCAAAGCCAGTTCTGATTGATCTTCTTTGTCAGTGTGTCCTTTGCCATTCCCTATCACTCCTCCCTGAGAGAGACTTCACCCTGAGTCATAAGGAAAAGGGGATGGCATATTCTCTTAGCTACTTCCTGCTGAAAAGGGACGCTGTGGGTTTCAGGGTGAAGATCTTCTCTCACTACTCTAAAGGGCCCCTTTGGCAGTAGGAAACACATAGACTATTATGGAGATTGATTTTGGAATTTAGATGCACTCTTATTGATTGTGCTTGGCCGTACATGTTCATATCTTTGAAGATGTATCATGGGGGTGTTGCAACCTAGAAGACACAAATTTGACTAACAAGTTATAAGTACATGAGTCCAAAAATTATGGAAAAGTAAAAGAAAAGATTCTTTCATTGTTTTACAAACCCTCCCCCAGGTCCCCTCCACCATGTAGCCCTCGCTCTAGTCTCCTGTGATGACAGAAATACCTAGTTATATATCTCTTTTAAACAGTTTTCTCCCTCCTCTGTTTCAGTGCAGTATACATTATTGAACCCATCTTACTCAGTCTCTCCCCAACCCCAAACACAGTCCTATTCTACAACAGTGGCATCATGTAATATTTGTCCTTTTGTGACTGGGATATTTCACTCAGCATAATGTTCTCCAGAGTCAACCATTTTGAATAATATTGCATGAGTTCCTTGTTTTTTAATGCAGCATAGTATTCCAGTGTTCGAATATACCACAGCTTCTCTAGCCATTCGTTTGTTGATGGGCACTTAGGTTGTTTCCAACTCCTTACTATTGTGAACAAAGCTGCAATAAATATGGGTGTGCATATATCTGCTTGGATGTCAGCTATGGTCTCTTCAGGGTATATTCCCAGTAGTGGAATTGCTGGGTCAAATGGTATCTCTATTTGCAACTTTTTGAGAAAGCGCCATACTGCTTTCCACAGGGGTTGCACCATTTTACACTCCCACCAACAGTGAATCAGGGTTCCAGTTTCTCCACAACCTCGCCAGCATTTGTTGCTTGCTGTTCTGTTAAATTTTGCTATTTTGACTGGGGTGAAATGATATCTCATAGTTGTTTTAATTTGCATCTCTCTTAGGGCTAGGGATTTTGAGCATTTCTTCATGTGTTTGTTAGCCATCTGAATGTCGTCTTCGGTGAAGTGCCTGTTCATATCCTGTGCCCATTTTTCTATTGGATTATTTACCTTTATCTTGTTGTGGTACTCAAGTATTTCATAAGTTCTGGATATAAGTCCCTTATCTGATATGTTATTACCGAATACTTTTTCCCAGTCAGTGGCTTCCCTTTTTACCCTACTGGAGAAGTTTTTGGATGTGCATAGGGATTTGAGTCTTAGAAGATCCCATTCATCTATGTTATCTTCTCCTGGTTGTATAAATGACCTCTGGAATTATAAAATGACTTTTGGCTCTGTGTGCAATGTGGCTTCATAAATTACTTCATAATGTAACGGATTATCTCATAAATTTCATCACGCTAAATCCTAAACTTTCTTTGACTTGACAATTTCATTGAATTGGGTTGTTAGTGTTTCATGACTCAGACAATACATTCCAGAAGTTAAATTTAGTATAGTAAGTGTTACTGGAAATTTATTTTCTTATAAGTCATTTTTAAGTCATTTTTACCATCTATATAAATAATATAAATAGACTACTGAGGAAAAAATGGCACATTTTATGTCATGACTTTTTTTTATTATTATTATTAATTTTAATGAAAATGTACAGAGATTTTGGATTTCCATTCATTCATTGTTGCACGTTTCTCCCTGCCCACCCCTCCCCTCCAGTTCAATCTTCTCTTTGAAAAGTAAAAGAAAAATTTCTTTTCATTGTTATACAATCCCTCCCCCCAAGTCCACTCCACTAATTATCCTTAACTCTTCTTCCCTCTCGTACTCACAGCTAGCCAAGTCCCACTGGTTCTGCTGATTAAGTCCCTCCAGAATCCTTCCGCTTCTCTCAGTCCTTATTGGCACATAATATACAATTTTATACATAATATTTTGTGTAAATGAAATGTAACATAAATCATTACTGGTTAGCCAATTAGCTAGCATCTCTTATTTCTTGTCTTTGAGAAATTACAAATAATCTTGTGAATTTCATATAAATAGTTATCATTATAGTTACTCTCAATGAACTCAACTGCGCACGTGTGACACGTGCTCATTACAATTTACGTATCTGTGTGTAAATTATACGGAGCTGTGATGCTATAGTGGCATGTGGTGGCTACAGGCCTTTGAGTTGGAACTGACTCGCCCTTGACCCTCCATCCATTTTCAGAGGCTGCAGACTGCACAGGAGAAAACTGTCTTTTCTTTTCCCCCACAGAACAGCGGATGGCTTCAAACTGCATGCTGAGGGGTTGGCGGTGCAACACTCGATTCACTTAGATCGTCAGAGCTCCCAAAATATAAGGCGTACAGTAGTTGGGTCTTTTGTTTGTTGATTGGTTGGTTTTTGGGTTTTTTAAAAAGTGAAATAAGTTATCTCTGGTTTCAAATCCTATCTCCAGTAGGAATGTCATACCCTAACAGTCTGGTTAATATCTGGATCTTGGGCAAGGCAGAATAACCTCCCTAAGGTTCAATATCGTGTCTGTGAAATTGAGTAATACCACGTCTCACAGAGCAATGATGGGCAGAGAAGAGATGTCTGTTATAAACGATACTGCTTTGTGCTTTAGCATGATCGCATGAGTTTGGATAATATAAAATAATCGAAATTTTCTTTTCCATTTACTTTTGGCTGACTCTGAAATTATATATGATGTAATAAGCATTCCTATCAGACTTTAAGAGATTTCCATTTCAGAAATGAAACTGTGAGGAGGTATACAGAGTAAAAAAAAAAAAAAAAAAAGAATATTTCTCCTAACATGCTGGAATGAAAAGATAAGCAGTTAGAAGATAAATTTAGGAGACATTCTATTTGTCTATTTTCTTACATTCTAAATGGTTTATTGTTCAAAATATATCATATATGTTAATATGTGTGTAATGTTCGTATATTTAAGTGTATGTGTGTGTGTGAATATCTGTGTGAGAGTGTATGTGAAAAGACTTCAGCACAATTCAGGGAACAAATCAAGACACATTTTATTCATTAATAACTTTACCTTACTCTCAGTTTTTATCTTCTTTTGCAAGAAATCCAACCATTTTTGTATAGATGGGCACAAAACTTCAGCCCATATGTAAGATAACAAATAGGGCAAAATAATACTTTTTTAAAAAGAAACACACACACACACACACACACACACACACACACACACAAAACACAAACAAACCTCCTCATACTTCCAATTCATAGCTGTCCCTGTCAGGATTTTCAGAGACTGTCAGCGTTAGGGAGAAGACTGCTCGTCTTTCTCTTGTGGAGATGCTGATGAATTTGAACTGCCAGAGAGGAGAATACTTTGAGTTAGGAGCTCAATTCCCTGTGGACTATGCCAGCAGAGCCCCGAGGTACCAGCAAGTGGGAACTGACTCACAGTTGACCCTCCAGTGGGTTTTCAAATGTAGAAAATCACATGGGAAGAGATTGCCCATTCTCCCATGCAACCACTGGTGGATTTGAACCAAGTGCCTTGGGTTTGCCAACACAACTCTTTACACATACACCACTAGAGCTCTTAATATCATATCACTATTGTGCACCGAGTTAGAGTACTGAATAGTGAGAAGCAATGATGTCAGTCTAGAGACCAAGGTGCGCCTGATGCAGGCCATGGTCTTTGCAATTACTTGCTGTGCATCAGAGAGCTGGACAATGACTAAGGACGACAGAAGAAGAATTGATGCTTTGAGTTGTGGTGCTGGAGAAGAGTTGTGAACATACATCCATAGAACACCGAGAAAATGAACAGGTCTTTCTTAGAGAATGTGAAGCCAAGTTTGAAGCTCCATCCCATGTACATTCTTTGGACATGTGGCAAGGAGGAGAAGGCCATCATGCTTGGAAGGGTGGAGGGACAGCGCAGGAGAAGAAGGCCCCAGATGAGACTAATTGATACAGCAACCGGGGCAATGGGGGTAGATTTGCTGGAGTCAGTGAGATTGGCCCGGGACAGGGCAGGTTTCAGAAGTGTTGTACATAGGGTGACTATGCATGGCACGTGACTTGATGGCACAATACAACAACCACCGAGTAAGAACCAACCCATAGCTGACCCTCCAGTGGGTTTTCAGAGGCAGTTCATCACATGAAAGGAGCACCCCCAACTTTCTCTCATGGAGCAGCTGGGGGAGCATCTGCTGTTGGGTTGGCAGCACAACTCCTTGACCACTAGGCCATCAGGAGCATTTTAAACAAAAGATGGACATGGTTGTGGTCGGAGCTAGATGAAGCTCATTGTGTTTTCTCTGACTTGAATTCTCAAGTATTATGCAAAATATTAGTCTGTACTGCAGGAAGAAAATGTCTTGAACATAATAGCTATATGCACTTAGAGGCAGGAAATTGCGAGTTCAGTTATAACATGGTCTCATCTAAATACACAGCAAGTTTTGTTTTTTGGTTTTTTTTTTTACACAGCAAGTTTTGAGATTCTGTTTTTTGTTTCTAAATCTGGATCTTGGCTGAAAGCAGAGAATACCAGAAGAATGTCTACCTGTGTTTCATTGATTATGCAAAGGCATTTGACTGTGTGGATCATAACAAACTGTGGCTGACTCTGAGAAGAATGGGAATCCCAGAACATTTAATTGTGC
>NW_006399985.1:3901195-3902321 GCF_000299155.1 Elephantulus edwardii | reverse complement strand
AGGATAGAGCAGGGTTTAGGGCTGTTGTGCATAGGGTCGCTATGAGTCGGAAACGACTCGACGGCACATAACAACAACAACAACAAATCTGAGAACATGAATATATTCATTACAGAGCAATAAATCACATTTAATTTGCACTTAACTGATCTATTACTCTCTTCTTTTTTCAAAATCATCTTGTACTGTAAAGCATCAGTGAATGAAAGTCAGACAGTCAAATGAGCTCACACATTGAAAGGATATTTGAGCTTAGAAGCTGTACAAAACAGTTGCGCTTGAGGCCTTAACATTTATAAAGAAGTATTTGGTGAATATTTTCATAGCTAATATGCCATGCACAAATCTGAGATCTCTCTGCTTTCTCTCTTTTCAGGCAATTCCAGTGCTTTATTATCCGGCGGATGTAATTTTAGAAATTCTTAGAGTTTTTTAAAAAAAGTCTGCATTTTAAAATAATTGAAATAGACATTGAAAGAAATTTTTAGACATATGGAAATCCATTTTATGATAAGATGATCCAAAATTCTTATCCATTTTGCTTTGTAGCCAACGGTTCTAAGAAAATTTACTATGTAAATATTTGGTGGTTACTTCTCTGTCCGAAATCCAGTTTTTTTTCCTTCTTTCTAAATTCAATGAAGTAGCAGTTAAAAGAACTACAAAATTAAACTGTTTTTTTTTTAATGCACTGCAAATATTTAACAAAATAATGACTTAGTAATCAAAGCTATACCTACATATTTTGGACAGGGACCAGGGGCCTCTGGTGCTTGGTGGTAAGTAGCTGTGCTACCAACCCAAAGGCATTCAGTTTGAATCCACCAGGTGCTCTTTGGGAGAATGGCGGATGATCTCCTGTGAAAACCTACTGGAGGGTCAGTTATGTGTCGGTTCCAGCTCAGTGGTACAGAACAACAATATCAGAAGGTCCCAGCCTCTTGAAAAAGGCATTATCCTTAACAAAGTAGAGATCATTGCGGGGGAAAAGGAAGATACTCAAGAGCTTCAGCTAAGACAGTGGCTCCAACAACAGATCTAACGCCAGTCACAACTGTGAAGAAGGCACAGGGTCAGGCAGTGCTCGGTATGGTATACATGTTGTTGTTGTTATGTGCCATCGAGT
>NW_006399985.1:3853555-3900013 GCF_000299155.1 Elephantulus edwardii | reverse complement strand
AATGACACTGTTCTGTAGTTTCCACACTCAGTTGGGTCGCCCTTCTTTGGGATGGGAACAAATATAGATCTCTTCCAGTCATTTGGCCAAGTGGTTGTTCTCCAGATTTCTTGGCACAACTTGGTGAGCACATGCGATGTCAGTCTGGAAACTACGGAGCGCCTGATATAGATCATGGTCTTTCCAATTGCTTGCTATGCGTCGGAAAGCTGGACAATAACTAGGGTTGATAGGAGAACTGAGGCCTTCAAACTGTGGTGTAGGAGAAGAATATTGAATATACCACCGACTGCTGGGAGAACAATCAAATTAGTCCTAGAGAGGGTGAAATGAGGCTACTTCTTTGAGGCAAGAATTCTGAAGTTTTGTTTGACATACTGTAGTCGTGTTTAAGGTGGGGCCAGTCCTTGGAGAAGGACGTCATGCCTGGGAGTCTGGAGGGACAATGCAAGAGACGAAGACCCTCAATGAGATGGATTGATTCAGTGACTGGGGTAATGAGGGTAGGTGTGTCAGAGACAATAATATTGGCACAGAATAGAGCAGGGTTTAGGTCTATTGTACATAGGGTCGCTATGAGTTGCAGGCAACTGAACAACACATAACAACAACAACAACAACAACAACTCGAATCTTTAACGACTGCAGCACTGTTAGTAAAATGAGAGCTGCTCTTATAGTTGCTATTTTTAGCAGTAAGAATCAGAGGGGATAAAGAAGGGAGAAAGCGAACTTTTCTGGTTGATTCTTTTTTCCTTTTTCTTCTCACTTGCAAGATGGACCCGTACCATGATTGTGACACTATTCATGATAGTGTGAGTTACACCTGATTCAGAGACCAGACTGTTCAGTGGAGAGTTTGGCCTCACTTATAGAGTTGTACCTCCATTAATAAGGAAAAACACCATATATGCTTTAAAATTTATTAATTTAAAATTATTGTTCCTGTTAAAGTAGACACAGGCTGGTTTGATGACACCTAACGATAACAAAAACTATCTCCCAAAGACTAATAAAGAGTGATGGAAACCACTTTACTAATTGACTAAAAAAAAAGGCTATAACCAGTATTTTCATTTATTCCTAAGTAAGAACACAGAATCAACCAAAATGCCACAGAGATTGATCCATGAATACAAGAGTTGTATTCATACCAAAAAAAAAATAAGCATTGACAGGAGTAGTGACAGGTGTATTGCACAGGTTAAATGGTGCTATACTGTGTTCTTTTATTCAGAATGTACTAGTTCAATGTATTTGGGGAGGCAGGCCAGAATGTCTTTTTGAAAGACTTACTTGTTCATTTGTTACCATCCTTCTCTTTTACTCACAGAAGCTCATTTAAAGTCAAGATTGATGCAATTATGAAATATTATGTTCCAGGCCTCCGTGTCCTGAGGTCAGTGTAAAGGCGTACTTGGGAGGCATGTCAGTCTTATGCAAACCTTGTGTAAAACCAAATGCATCATCTTTTTCATTCAGTCTCAAAGCAGAAGGAAACATCTTCCCACCGTCAGAGCATTGAGAGAACACAAAGATCTCAGGGTAAAAATTCCAAACTCTAATTAGGCGGTATATGTATGAAAACAATCTGGAAAAAGAGGTGCATTGCAAAGTGGACTGGGGAAGGGGGAGGAAGGAAGATGTGCAACAGTGAATGAATAAAAAAACAATAAAGCCAGAAAACCAAAAGTGAAGGCAAAATAGATCTTTCTGGATTTTAAAAGAAATAAATTCAAAACTACAGCATCATGTATATTAGAGAAAGCTACAAAGTTATTAAAAAGTTTGACATTCTATAGATTTTATTACCACTCATTATTACTGTAAAGTTTATAAAACTTTATGGTTTTTAATATTTTTTTAAGATTTTAATTGTGATTTTAAAGAACGTTTACAGAAAAGTTAGATTTTCTCTCATTCATTCAGTGTTGCACATTTTTACCCCCTCCTGCCCTTTTCCCTCTCCAGTTCACTTTTTTAAAAAATATCCATTCACCGTTGCACAATTACCTCCCTCCACCACTCCCCCCATCCTCTTTGCAACATACTTTTTATTCTGGGCTCTTGTCGTACATTTATTGATTACTTATTTCCTTTAAACAGTTATTCCTTCATCTGTTCTAGTGCAATGTCATTATCTATCCACTCATACCCTATTCTCCACCCAAAACCTCATGTCAGACCTACTTTACAACTGATGAGTGGGACCCTCTCAGAATCAAATCCCTAAGCACATCAAAAAAACTTCTCCAAAAGAGTAAAAGGGAAAGCTACACACTGGGAAAAAAAATATTTGGTAATGACATATCTGGTAAGGGACGCATATCTAAAATATATAGATCATTCCACTTCTCAACAATAAAAATGTAAACAACCCAATCTCAAAATAGACACTTCACCAAAGAAGACATTCAGATGATAAACAAACACATGAGGAAATCTTCAAAATCCCTAGCTATCAGAGATGCAAATAAAAAACAACTATGAGATATCATCTCACCCGGAAACAATAGCAAAGTTCAACAGAGCAGCAAACAATAAATGCTGGCGAGACTGTGGAGAGACTGTAACCCTTATTCTCTGATGGTGGGAGTGTAAAATGGTGCAACCACTGTGGAAGGCAGTTTGGCGCTTTCTCAAAAAGTTGGAACTAGAAATACCATCTGACTCAGCAATGTCATAAAGAAACCAAAACTGCCATCCAAACAGATATAGGCACACCCATGTTTATTGTTTTGTATTTACAATAGCATTGAGAAGGAAGCAACCCAAATGCCTATCAACAAATGTATAGAAAAACTGTGGTATAGTCATACAGTGGAATACTATGCAGCACTGGAGAACAATGAACTCATAAAACATTACACAACATGGGTGACGCTGGAGAACATTATGCTGAGTGAAATATTTCAGTCACAAAAGCAAATGTTATGGGTTGATTTTTTGTTTTTTGTTTTCGCTTTCTGGCCTGCCAAAATTTGCTGTGCTTAGAACAAGGTCTGGGAGAAAATAGATGTCCAGTAAATGATTGTTAAGTAAGAGGATCAGTCAGGATCCTGAATATTCCGGCACAGATTAGATCTGATTGGAGGAAGAGTAACACCGGAGACCAAGTAGGGACAGGAAGTCTAAGTCCAGGACAGCAATGCTCTCCAAGCCACAGCTAGACAGTGATGATTGAAGCGTGATGTCAGAAACCACATGATAGGCTTTGTATTAGGTTGCAGACTGATTGCTGCTTTTGTTAGGAACCACTGAGTCCACTATGACTCATAGTGACCCTGCAAACAACAGACCTGAACCTTGCACCATCCTTACAACCTTTGATATGCACTCGCCCCCTGTTAGAGTCAGTGTCAATCCATCTTGATGAGGGTTTCCTCTCTTTCTCTGACCCCCCACCTTTCCCAACATGCTATCTTTATCCATGCACAAAATATAAGAGAGAAAGATTTACTGGCCTTCCTTCTAAGAAGCACTCTGTTTAAACTTCCCCCAAAAGACACTTGTTTATTCTCTTGGCAGTACAGTATTCTCTAAAGTCAGAGTTAAAAAGAAATTCATTCTCCTGTTATTCTTTTTTTTTTAATTTATTATTCATTTCAATGAAAATTTACAGAGACTTTGGATTTCCATTTCATTCATTGTTGTATTTTTCTCCCCTCCCAACACTTGCCCCAAGTACACTACCCTCTTGGAAAAGTAAAAGAAAAATTTTTTCATTGTTTTACAATCCTAGGTCCACTCCACTATGCAGCTTTTGCTCTGGACTACTGTAATGACAAAAATCCCTAATCCCATATCCCTTTTAAACAGTTTTCTCCCTCATCTGTTTCAATGCAGTATACGTTATTGAACCCATCTTTCTCAGTCTCTCCCCAATCCGAAGGTCACAACAGTGGCACCATGCAGTATTTGTCCTTCTGTGACTGAGATACTTCACTCAGCATAATGTCCTCCAGGGTCACCCATTTTCAATAATATTGCATGAGTTTCTTGTTTTTCAATGGAGCGTAGAACTCCATTGTATGAATATACCACAGTTTCTCTATCCATTCATTTGTTGATGGGCACTAAGGTTGTTTCCAGCTCCTTGCTATTGTGAGCAAAGCCGTGATAAACTTGGTGTGCATTATTCTTCTATTATTCTTATGAGTTATCCAACTTTCAGAGGCAGAGGAAACAACTGTAAATATCATGGCTCGGAATAGAACCACCTTGGTCTTTAAACTGATATCCATGCTCTTTAGCACTTTGGAGAAGTCTTTGACAACAGATTTTCCTGATGGAACATATCTTTTGATATCTTGACTACTAAACATTTGACATGTCCTTTTCAGATTTCTTACATCATTATTCTTCACCTTAATTCCTATGAAAAGCAATTGTTCAACACTGAACCATTTCAGAAAGAAGTATGTGATCAGGAATTGATTGTAATGAAGAATGAAGTTATGAGCAAAAAATACGGCCACAGAAATTGATAGTATATCAATTGGCATGTTTCAACAAACAGATGCAGCTCGGGACATGTTCACCAGTCTGTGCTAGAAAATTTAGAGGACAACTACTTGGCTGACTGTTTGGAAGATATCCATATTTGTTCCCATTCCAAAGAAAAGTTATCCAAGGAAATTTAGAAATCATTGAACAATATCACTAATATCACTTTGCAAGCAAAATACAGCTAAAGATCATTCAAACATTTCTAGAACAATTCAAGACAGAACTGCCAGAAGTTCAATCTGGATTTACAAGAGGCCATGGCATAAAGAATATTATTGCTGATATCAAGTGGATCTTGGTTGAACACAGAGAATACCAGAAAATCATTTACTTGTGATTTTTTTTTTTTTACCATGCAATGGCATTTGGCAGTGTAGATCATAACAAATTATAGCTAACATTAAGAAGAATAGGAAACCCAAAATGCTTAGTTTTGCTCATAAAAACAAACTTATAACTAGACCAAGAAGTGGTTGTCTAAACAGAACAAGAAAACACTGTTATGTTGTTGTTGTTATGTGCCGTCGAGTCATTTGCGACTCATAGCGACCCTATGCACAACAGCTCTAAACCCTGCTCTATCCTGCGCCAACCGCACCGCCTCTGACACACCCATCCCGATTACCCCAGTCACCGAATCAATCCATCTCATAGAGGGTCTTCCCCTCCTGCGCTGTCCCTCCACCCTCCCAAGCATGATGTCCCTCTCCAAGGACCCGACCCTCCTGGCAACATGTCCAAAGTATGTCAGACGAAGCCCCAGAATCCTTGCCTGCAAGGAGCAGCTTGGTTTAATCCTCTCCCAGATGAACCTGTTTGTTTTCCTGGCAGTCCATGGTACATTCAGTACCCTTCTCCAGCACCACAGCTCAAAAGCATCCACTCTCCTTCTGTCCTCCCTAGTCATTGTCCAACTCTCTGATGCATAACAAGCGATTGCAGAGACCATGGCCTGTATCAGGCATGCTCCTGGGCGAAAGGGAAGCCTGAAAGTGGTGCACAAGGAAGCCACCTCAGATAACAACGAAGAGGCGTCTTTCAAAGGTACCTGGGGAAGAAAACACGACATGGCTTAAAAACAGGACAGTTGTGCACCAAAGTTATATCTTTTCTACTTATACGTTCACTCTATATGCTGAGTATACCATTTGAGAAGCTCAACTCTACGAAAATGAGATAGCATCAAGTTTGAAGGAAGATTTATTACAAACCTGCATTTTGCAGAAGACACAACCTCACTTGTTGAGAGTGAGGAAGACTTGAATCACTTGATGCAGAAGATCAAAGACTCCAGCCTTCAATGTGGATTGCATCTCTTGTATCTCAACATCACCAGTGAAGCAATAGGCAAAATCATCAGAGATGGAGAAAAGGCTGACATTTTCAACAATTTCATTTTTCTTATTTCCAAGTACAGCACTTCTGGTAGCAGCAGTCAACAAATAAACAGACATTTTGCGTTGGAAAAATCTGCTGTGAAAGATCTCTGTAAAATACTAGAAAGCGAGGATTTCCATTTAAAGACTAAGGTATAACTGGTCCAATCCATGGTATATTCAGTTGTTTCCTACACATCCAAATGTTGGACAATAAATAACAATGACAGAAGAAGCATCGATGCTTTAAACGGTGGTGCTGAAGAATACAGATTATCCCATGGATTGCCACGTGAACAAACATCTAGCTTTAAGAAGCTGTGCTGCAGTACCAAAGACATGTGGTTCGAATCCACCAGATGTTCCGCTGGAGAAAAGAGGCAGTCTCCTCCTGTGCTAGTCAGATCCAACTCAATGGTACACAACAAGAGAAAAATAAAATGGGTATTTTTTTTAAAGTCCAGTCAATGTGCTCCTTAGAAGTAAGGATGGTGAAACTTCCTCTTGTATACATTGGGTCCATTGTTAGGAGGGACCAGTCGTTGTCAAAGGCTTCATGCTGGGAGAGAGGAAGATCCTCAATGAGATGGATTAACACAGGGACTCTAATAATGGGCTGGAGAATATCAGAAATGGTGAAGATGGTTGGTGTAAGATTGGGCAAAATAAGGTGTTCCCTAACAACACAACAACTGAGTCACAGGTCACTGGGTTACAAGTGGTTCTTGACTTAAAGACACCTGACAACAACACATTGAAGAAAAAAAAAAATTCTGAGACTCTTCTGACATCCACTTACTTCTTTTCTGTCTTTGAAATGAGCTTTTGCTTTCTTCAATGATGATACCCTTGATGTCATCCTGCAATTTGTCTTGTCTTTGGTCAATGCATCCAATCTATTCTTGATATTATTTTTAAATTCAAGTTTGATAAACTCAAGTTGTGTTTTTGCTCTCGTGGACATTATTTCATTTTCTTTAGTTTCAGGTTAGCGTATATGTAATTGAAGTAATTAAAGGTCATATTTAGATCATGCTTCTTGTTGTTGTTGATGTTACGTGTCATTGAGTCAAAAGTAACTTGTAGCTAGCTTCTCCTCAAGGGGGTTTTCATATGCTGTAAAAACAACAGGAGAAGACAGTTCTCTTCTCATTGTTTTTATTTTAGGATGATTTTTTTAATGTTACCACTACTTTTAAGGCACAATAAAGTATTATTTATACATATATACCTATTATATTTTGATGGAAAAATAACAATCTTATAATAAAGTACTCTGATAATATTTTCTTACTAGAAACACAGCAATCTTAAGTGACTTTATTTTAGCTTCTTTATCTTAAGTGGCTTTTATCTTAGGTTAAAAATACCACTCATGATTTTGTGCTTTGAATTCAGGATGCCTATTTTCATTGAAATAATTCTATCCCTACACATTTGTATCTGAGAATGGACAATTGCTGATGTTCTGAATTGCTGAATATTTATCAAAAAGGGTATGAGATACAGAGAATCCAAACACAGACGTAATTTATGTATAATCACAGTGTACATTCAGATATCTCTTAATTATTCTTTAAAATGTGGATTTATTTTTTAGAGAATTCAAAGTATTAAAAAATCATTAAATTAAAAGTTCATCTTTTGAAGTTATGGCTTTTCAGAAGCAAGGATGTTATCTCTTGTTTCCAGCCCGCCACACTCCCCATAATTCCCTATCCTATGTGCATCTTGGTTGTGCTGTCTGAGCCTTACAGTCTTAACTAGGTAATTAAATCTTCGCTTCCAAATTCTCAATTGGTGGGCCCTTAGTAAAAAATAACATCAATAAAAGTCATCTATTTTGACAGATGCTGAATCACCGAAAACTCAAGAATTTTCCTGTGGATTATTTCTTAGCATGAGAATAAGCTACAACTTTTCATGAAAGGCTCAAAATTCTATAATTAAAAACTTTATTCTGTTTGATTACTTATGCAACATTCCTTTCTCATTTTGGACTCAACAGAAAAGCTAACATCTCAACTCTAAAAGCAAATTAACATAGTAGTCTAGCATTCACTCCTCTGCTAAGGGCTCAGGGAAGCACTTGTCCCCTCTCATACATGAAGCTGCATGTGACAGTGTCTGTAAGGTAGTATTCATCTAAAATGTGCACCTTCAGTACTAGATAAGGAATGGCATGGAACAAGAATGAAACGTAATGTAAAAGATCAATTATTCTCCTTCAAGTAAGTTAACCTATGAATGAGCTCTAAAATGTTAGGAACAGTAAGTGATAGAAACTTGTCTTCAAAATACCTTAAGTATTATAATGGAATGTGCAGAGAGCAGGAATTGGAGAATAAAAAGAGAAGAACTCGCTGTGCATTTCTCGAGCTGAGAGAACTGAAAAACACATTTGAGCCTCAATTACTAATATTGAAAAATGTTATGAGCAATATATTGAATGATCCAGGAAGCATCAAAAATGGATGGAGGAAATACACAGATTCACTGTACCAAAAAGAACTGACTGACACTGAAAAATTTCAGGAAGTGCGATATGAACAAGAGCCAATGGTGATTAAGGAGGAAGTCAAAGCTACACTTGAAGGCATTGGAAAAGAAATAAATAAAGTCCCAGGAATAGACAGAGCTTGTTTCAATTAATAGATACAGGCCTGGATGCACTCACCATTTGTGCCAAGAAATTTGGAGGACAGCTGTCTGGCCAATGAATTGGCAGAGGTCAGTATTTGTTCTTATTCTCAGGAAAATAATGTGGAAAGAATTTGGAAAGTCATCGTCATTAATACAGAACAATATCATTAGTATCACGAGCAAGCAAAACACGGCTGAAGATCATTCAAAAACAGCTAGCACAGTACATAGCTGGGGAACTGCCAGAAGTCCAAGCAGGATTTAGAAGAGGCCATGGAACCAAGGATTTTGTTGCTGATGTCAGACAAATCTTGGCTAAAAGTAAAGAATAACAGAAGAATGTCTATTTATGCTTTATTGACTATGCAAAGGCTTGTAACAAGGCTTGTGAAGGTTGTAACAAATTATGACAAACATTGAGAAGAATGGGAATCCCAGAGCACTTAATTGTACTCATGTGAAACCTATACTTAGATGAGGAGGCTGTTGTGTGAATAGAGCAAGGGAAAAACTACATGGTTTAAAATTAAGAAGAGAGTGTATCAGGCTTGTATTCTCCCTCCATACCTATTCAATCTGTATGATGAGCAAATTTTTTGAGAAGATGGAATATATGAAGAAGAATGTGGCATCAAGATCAGAGGAAGACTTATCAATAACCTGTTATGCAGACAACACAACCTTGCTTATTGAAAGTGAAGAGGACTTGAAGCACTTGTTGCAGATGATCAAATAATATAGCCTCCATTATGGATTGCATCTCAATGTCAAGAAAACAAAGATTTTTACCAATGAACTAATAGGTAACCTCATGATGAATGAAGAAAATATTGAAATTATCAACAGACTCATCTTATTTGGATCCACAATTAATACCATTGGCACCAGCCATCAGAAAATCAGGAGATGTTTGGCACTGGGAAAATCTGCAATCAAGGACCTCTCCAAATTATTAAGGAGTAATGATGTCATTTTTAGGACTAAGGTGATAATTCAGATGATTTAGGCCATGATCCTTCTGATCATTTGCTATGAATCTGAGAGGTAGGCAATAAATAAGGATGACGGAAGACGACTGGATGCCTTTGATCTATGGTAATGGAGAAAAGTGCTGAATATCCTACGGACCGCCAACGAACAATGAATATGTCTTGGAGAAAGTGCAGCCAGACTGCTCTTTGGAGGCAAAGATGATAAAGCTTCATCTCACAAACTTCAGGCTTGTTGCCAAAAGAAGCTATTCCTTGGAGAGGGACATGATGCTCAGAAAGACAGAGGGTCGGCTAAGGAGAAGACCTTCAATCAGGCAGATTGACATGATGACTGTTGCAGTGGGCTCTACTATGTCAAGAAGTGTGAGATCTGTTGTTCATGGGGTCAATATGAGTCGTGCAGGAGTTTGACAGCCCCTAACAACAATAAGTGATAGAGACATGTACATAAGGAAGAGCAACGTTTATATGGGGGTGTCTTAGAGGGTCTCAAAGAAGACATGACACTGAAAAGAGATCTTTAGAGCTTAGTAGAGATAAGCATATTCACTAAACAAAATCGAATAAAATAATGTGCATTCTGAATGAACCAGTATTTCAATCACAATTTCCTATAACTAAATAGTGTGAACCGAAGGAAGTCTACTATATTTCTTATTTTAAAACCCCCCTTTTTAAAAATTATTTTTTATTTTTACAGAGGCTTTGGATTTCCATTCATTCATTGCCGCAATTTTCTCCCTTCCCACCCCTCCCCACCAGCTCGCTTCCCCCTTGGAAGAGAGAAAAAAAAAAAGAAAAAAATTCCTTCATTAGTATACAATTCCCACGTCCCTTCCCCCCACCCCCCACCCCGAGTACTAAAAAAAACCCCAAACCTCTACATACAGTTATGTATTAGGCATTGGCGAAGTGTTGTTATGTATCATTGAGTCATGTGCAACTCATAATTACCCAATGTAACAACAGCTCTGAATTCTGTCCTATTCTGAGCCAATCTCACCGTCTGATACCCGCCCTCCCCACTCAAATCATTGTCAATCCATCTCATCCAGGGTCTTTCTGTCCTGCATGACTATTGATTTAGGGGTAAGGAATTTCTCTGGCAATGCAAAGTTACATGGTTCAAATCCATCAGCTGTTCCACAGGAGAAAGATGGGCAATTTCTTCTCACTCAATTTACTGCCTCTGAAAACTCCCTGGAAGATCAATTGATCTTCTTATTTGACAGTACATAACAATTACAACAACATATGTTTTTTGAAATAGGATATTGGACTTTGTGTGAACATCAGATTCTGTATAGGCAGCCCCACATATATTTGTGTTGAAATGCATGTAAAATATGCTGTAATAATACTTTTTAAAAGCTTGTCAGATAAAACCCAAGTGTTGTAACCACTGGGTACAGAGACTAGCCTGCCTGAGTATTGGCAGGGCCAGGCTGAGCTTTGCACACATGCAGGTCCAGGGTAGCAGAAGGGGACAGAGGAGGAGGAGAGCAGAGGTGGCCAGGGGACAAGGCAAAGAGCAGGTTGTGGATGCTGGAACCAAACCTGGAGGAGGTGCCATGGCAACCAAAGGACTGCTTGTACCGAGCTCCCTGATCTCATGCAGCTAGAAGCCCAGAGTCCAGGCACGAAATCACCTGGCTAGTATGTGAGCAACCTTGGCATAAGCTGCTGCATGCCCAGGCGTGAAAGCCTACGTTACTGGGGAAGGAGAGGGGACCAGGAGGAGGGAAAGGAAGCAGCAAGAGAGGAGAGGCTGGAGGGACTGAGCTGCACTCTGGAGCACCACTGGGAATAGAGTCTGAGAGTTTGGGGTCTTTTAAAATCATATGGGAAAATATTTTAAAAGCAAGAGCTTTTAATAAGCCTTTATAAACACCTTATGAGATTATGCATTTACATTCTGTCAAACATTGCCTGAACAGACATTAAGTGAAACTTATCTGAATATGTATGTAACCTAAAGGTAAGTGGTTCAAATCCAACAGCTGCTCTGTGGGAGAAAGATGGACAGTCTCTTCCTACATAATATACAGCCTCCGAAAACCTGCTAGAGGTCCTGCTATGTGTCAGTTCCCAATTGATAGTAATGAATGATACTTACTGGTGATTTTTATATGTTATAATACAGAATGTGTAGTTGTGGTTGATTAGATGACTATTGAGTCATTTTTATGTTGTTGTTAAGAGTTCTCAACCACAATGCATAATAACCCTACAAAGCCAAAGTGCCAGAATCTTGCCCTATTCTGCATAATCCTCAGGATATGTTTGAGCTCATTGTTTCAGCGTCAATCCATGTGGTTAAAAGTCTTCCTCTCTTTCTCTGCTCCTCCAACTTTCCCAGCATGAAGTCCTGCTCCAAAGACTAGACCGTCCATATAACAAGCCCAAAGTACATGAAATAAAACTTCACCCTCCTCGCCTATACGGAGCACCTTGGTTGCACTTTGCCCAAGGCATATGTTTGCTCTTGTGGCAATTCATGGGTGTTCAGCACAACTGAAAACAATAAATTCTCTGTCATCTTTAATCATTATCCAACTTTCAGATGCATATTCTTATGTATGTTGTTGTTATGTGCTATTGAGTCCAACACCACTCAGAGAGATCCTGTGAACAGAGGATCTGAACCCTGTTCTATCCTGTGCCATCCTCGCACTTCCTGACACTCAAGAGCCCATTGTAGCAGTCACCTTTATCAAGCCACCTGTTTGAGGGTCTTCCTCTCCTTCACCGACCCTCCACTCTACCCAGCATCATGTTCCCTTCCAAGGAATAGCATTACAACTCACAGCGAGACTATGAACAAGAGCGCTAAACCTTGTCCTATTGTAAACCAACCTCCTCATCTCTGTCACACACGTCCCCATTGCCCAATCACCGTGTCTATCCATCCCTCTAAAATCCATCTATCAAAATGCTGCCATTTGGCCTGGTAATGGGAATCTTGAAAGATGTTGAGATTCAATCCATATTGTAAGCTGTAGTCCTCGACCTTCTGCAGTAATTGCTGAAAGTCGTCTTCACTTTCTGCAAGCAAGATGTCATCTGCTTAATGCAGGATATTAATGAGTCTTCCTTCACTCCTGATGCCACATTCTTTCTTCTTCATAAATCCAGTCTCCTAATTGATCTGTTCTTCCTACAGTTTGAAAAGATATTGAGAAAGGATACATCCCTGACACTCCTTTCTTGATCTTGACAGCAGCTTTTGCCAATTCCATACATCCTTTAATTTCTTAGCAGGACAGCACACAGATAGGAAAATTCAAGCAGGATTTAGAAGAGGCCATGACACCAGGGATATTATTGCTTATTTCAGATGGATCCTGGCTGGAAATAAGAAATACAGGAAGAATGTCTATTTATGCTTTATTGACTATGCAAAAGTGTTTGACTGTGTGTATCATAACAAGCTGTGGCTGACATTGAAAAAAATGGGAATCTCAGAGCACTTGATTGTGGTTATGTGGAGCTTATACCTGGACCAGGAAGCTGTTGTGTGAATGGAGCAGGGGAGCTGTGAATGGTTTGGAATTGGAAAGTAAGTGCACTAGGATGCTATTCTCTCTCCATACCTACTCAATGTGTATGCTGAACAAATTCTCTGAGAAGCTAGACTCTATGAGAAGTGTGGCATCAAGATTGAAGGGACACTCATCAATAATCTGCATTATTCAGATGACACAATATTGCTTGCGAAGAATGCAACCTTCAATATGAATTGCATTTTAATATCAAGAAAACAAAGATTCTTAACATTGAACAGACAGGCAACATCATAATGGTTGGAGGGGAGATTGAAACTCTTAACAGCTTCATCTTACTTGGATCCACAATTAACACCCTTGGTACCAGCAGTCAGGAAGTAAGGAGATGCATTGCACTGGTAAAATCTGCAGCTAGGGATTTCTCCAAATTATTGAGGAGTAGTGATATCAGTTTGAAGTCCAAGATGCATTTGATTCATGCCATAGTATTTCCAGTTACTTGTTATACCTCTGAGAGCCGCACACAGGATAAGGATGACAGAACAATAATTGACACCTTTGAGCTGTGGTGTTGGAGAAGAACACTGAACATCCAGAGAACAGATGTATCTTGTAAAGGGTTCAGCCAGAGTGATCTTTGGAGGTAAGAATAAGGCTTCACCTCGCATGCTTTGGTCATGTTGCTCAGAAGGGCTATTCCTTGGAGAGGAACATGATTGTTGGGAAGGGTGGAAGGTTGGCAAAGGAGAGGAAGGCCCTCAACCAGGCTGGTTGACATGGTGACTGCTGCAATAGGTTCTTGTGTATTAGAAGTCTGAGGATGGCAAAGGATAAAACAGGTTTCAGATCTTTTATTCATAGGGTCACTATGAGTCATACTCAACTCGACAGCACCTAACAATAACAACAACTAACAAGTTAGTATGGGTGTTGATTTTGTTGTACATGCCATCAAGTTGACTATGACTCTTTGTAACCCTATGCACAATAACTCTGAAGCCTGTTCTGTTCTGATCTACTCTCACTGTCTCTCACACATTTGCCATCATTGCCACTGTCACTATGTGAACCCAACTCGTCCAGGGTCTTCCCAACTCATCCACAGTCTTTCTCTCCTGTGCTGTACCTCCACCCTTCCAAACATGATGTCCCTCTCCAAGATCTGGTCCTTCCTGGCAACATGCCCAAAAGATGTGAGGCAGAGTGTTACAATCCTTGCCTCCAGTGAGCAACCTGGTTTCATCCTCTCCAGGAGAGACCTGTTAGTTCTCTTGGCAGTCCATGGTCTGTTCAGTACTCTTTTTTTTTTTTTTAAATTTAGGTTGTTTATTTTTCATTTCAATGAACACCTACAGAGATTTTGGAATTCCATTCATTCATTGTTGCACTCTTCTCCCTGCACAAACCTCTCCCCCCTCCGACAAATGCTATATGGTGCCACTGTTGTAGAATGAGGCTGGCATTGGGGTGGGGGTAAGACTGAGAAAAACTGAATGAAATATGTTTATGGCATTGAAGTCTATGGGGGAGAGAATAGTCTAAAAGTATTATATTTTAGGGCATTATTTTTATCATAGGAGTATGCAATGAGGGTTGCAGAGTGGATTATATTTGAGGGTAGGGGGTGGGGTTTGGGGAGGTGTGGGGGGGATTGTGTACCAGTGAGGGAGTTTTTCTTTTGCTGTTCAGTACTCTTATACAGCACCACAACTCAAAGGTGTTGATTATTCTTCTACCATTCTTAGTTATTGTCCAATTCTCAAATGCATATTGAATAATAGAGAAGACCATGGCTTAGATCAGCACACCTTAGTCACTGGACTGACATCATTACTTGTAGAACTCTAGAGGGGTCCTTGATGGCAAAATTCCCAAAGAAATTTGTCTTTTTAAGGGAACAGGAGTTGATAGATTACCAACTGACATATTTCAACAAACAGCCACAGCCCTAGACATGGTCACCAGGGTGTGTCAAGAAGTTTGGAGGAGAGCTACCTGGCTGACTGACTACTTGTGTTTTTATTGACTATGAAAAGTTATTTGACTATGTGGAACACAACAAATTGTGGGTGTTGATTGGGGGCTTAAGTAACATGGAGTTTTTAAAGCCTTCAATCTTTTCTTCCTCTATCATGATGCTGCCTACTGTCTTCATAAATTTTGTTGGAACATGTGTTTAATAAGTTATTTAGTCTCAACATTTCTGTCTTGAGTTGTCTGTTCTCTGTCACCAAACCATACTTTCTAACAGTCTAGTCTTTTTTGTTTCCAATCATCATATTTCAATAATGACTGAGGGAGTCTGCTGGCCTATTGGCAAGAAGTTGTACTGTAATCCTGAAGGTATGCAGTTCAAGGCCACCAGCTGCTCCGCGGGGGGGGGGGGGCAATCTCCTTCTGTGCGATTAACTGCCTCTGAAAACCTGCCAGAGGGGCAGCCATGGGCCCGTCCCAGCTCTACAGTACGCAGCACCCACCACAGTGATTGTGTAGTGATCACCTTGATTGCATGTGTGGTCACTTTCAGACTGAGGAAATCGTTAAAAAATACTTAATTTCTTCATCTTTGACATTTGGAGTTGATGTGTAAACGTGAATACTAAACTTGATGACTTGTGACCCTACTCTTTTCTGGTCAATTGGTTTTATTATGATGACTTACCAGTTGTGATGCTCAAAATTTTACCACTGAATTTCAAATACCATCTGAAACTTTCATGTAGTGCTAATTTTACCAGAACTTTCAGACTAGAAAGACTGACTTACAATCTACTTCCAAATATGTTAATTACTAGAAATATGGTACAGAGCAGCATAATTATATCTGATATCATTGAAGAAGATTAACTTCTATGGTTGGAATAGACTCAGAAAACAACTACAGAAGAGTTACGGCCTCATGTAGATTTAACGATTTAACCTTAAAGATGTGGATGGAATAAAGATTTTGCAATCTTCATTTGCTGATATGACATAGTTCAAAACGAAAGAAAATAGATGCAAGCATCCTTTAATAACCACATCATGTATTACACACAGCATACATTTTACACGTTCAATGCAATCCCAAGACAAATACCAATCCAATTCTTCAACAAGATGAAAAAGGCAATCTCCAGTTTCATTTGGAATGGAAAGAGGCCCCAAATAAGCAAAGCACTGCACTCCTAGAGAAGCTGTGGTATATTCACACAAATGGAATACTATGCAGCATTGAAAAACAAGGAACTCATGAAATAGTACACAAAATGGGTGACCCTTGAGGACATTATGCTGAGTGAAATATCTCAGTCACAAAGGGACAAATACTGCATAGTGCCACTGTTGTAAAGTGGAACTGACATCGGGGCTGGGGAGAGACTGAGAAAGATGGGATAAATTATACTGCATTGAAACAGCTGAGTGAGAGAACTGTTTAAAAGGTATATATGATTAGGTATTTTTGTCATGACATGAGTCCAGAACAAAGGTTGCATAGTGGAGTGGACATGGGTGAGGGGAGGGATTGTATGACAATGAATAATTTTCCTTTTACTTTTCAAAGAAAAGAGCAAACTGGGGGAGAGGGGTGGGCAGGGAGAAAAGTGCAAAAATGAATGAATGGAAATGCAGAATCTCTGTAAATTGACATATAAATAAATGAAAGAAAGAAAGAAAGCAAAAGGAAGGAAGGAAGGAAGGAAGGAAGGACACCTTTTTAGCTACTCAAGGAAAATTGAAAGCCTTCAAAAATTATCCTTCCCGCCCGACTTCTGGGGTTGTTGATGTTGCCTGTGTTGAATGTGGTGAAAGGAGACACTTGAAAATCAGTGGTCATTGTTTGTTGTGTGTGTCACCAAGTCAGAACCGACCCATAGCTGACCCTCTAGTGAGTTTTTAGGGGCTGTATGTACATCACACAGGAAAAGTTTGTCCATCCTTCTCTGTCAGGGCAGCTGGTGGTTATGAACCATGTGGTTTTAGGATTGCATTGAAGTGACTGATACTGCCCATTTTGAATAAAAAAATCATATAGTCTACTATGCTGTGTTGGCAAGTTGAACAGAAGAGCATCATATTAATAAAAAATTAGTATCCTGAAGTTGTTGTTGTTGTTGTTGTTGATTGCCTTTGAGTTGAGCCCGACTCATAGCAACCTTATGAATAAAAGGCCTTAAGTCCCTCTACAACTATCAACATTTATCAAAGTCCGTAGAGTTTCCAGAGGCAAGTTGTTTAGGAAGTGGATGCCACTCCTAAAAAGTGGTGATAGTGGGCATAGATCAATGGTCATTAATTTTAGAAAAGTCAGTGTATGAGAATGATCACATGAAACACAATGTGCATGAAGGAACATGGGAAATACAATGTATGAGATTGAAACACAATGTATATTGATTTTGTGTGCAAACTAATAACATTAATTTTTAAAACGAATTTTAAAAAGATAACTTGAAGTATAACCTTGTTAGTGACAGGATGGTATTACAAGGAAGACCAATTTAACACACCTGTAAAGAAGATTACCTGACATTACTACAGCCCGTGTAGAATATGCTCGTTATGAATGAATCCTTGGGCTTCGTGTGATTTCAGCATTTGTTAACAGGAGAGAGTCTCGTTATTGCATAGGAAGTTGGGATGACCAAGCACCATGTAGTGAGCTATCGGAAGTTACTGATTTTGAAAAGGAAATAAGTGTAAGTCAAGGCTAACTTGTTGCTCCAGATTACCCGTGTTGCTCAGTCTTGGGAGGATAGGAGGAACTCATCAGCTCTCAGGGGATTTGCAGTTCTCCCAGCATGCACCCGCATGCTAAGTGGCCCAAGGTCCAAGTTCTTTTTCGTGTCCTGTGTATTAAACGAGGCAGACATTCTGTCACCAGAGTCAGGTGTGAATTGGACAAAAACAAAAGCTGGTAGTCCCTTTGGAAAAGAAAAAAATGCTCTTAGAAAACAAATTTTCAAAGTGGATGGGGGGGGGGAAGGGAAGAACAAATAGCTATTGTAAATAAAGACAGATGTGCCATTGTTGTTATGTGCTGTGGAGTGAATTCCAACTCAGAGTGACCTTTGGAGCAGCAGACCACAATGAGCTATCGCCTGCAAGAGCTGTCCTCACACACAGTTTTAATCTTTGAGCTCATTATTTCAGCCATTGCTTCTTTTTTTCCTTTGGCAATGACTTTGATTTTTAATAGCTAAAAAAACAAAGACATTTGATAGTTAAAACAAGAACATAAGCTTCCATTGCCTATTCCATGCCTACATGGTTAAAGCTCTTTGCTAATTTACTCTTTTCCCCACCTCTTTTAAATGTTTTCTATTGGTTTGCTTTCAAGTGTGTGTACAAGTTGTGTTTCACACTAGTCTTCCTCTTTTTCTCTGACCTATACCTTACGAAGCGTGGTATCTTTCCTGATACTATCCAAAGAAGATGAGATCAAGACTTGCAATCTGTGTTTCTAAGAAGATTCTGGCTGGATTTCTTCCAATACAGATGTGTTTGTTCCTGTGATGATACATGTTGTTGTTAAGTGCCCTTGAGTCGTAGGCAACTCATAGCGACTCTATGAACGCAAGTCCTCAACATTTGTGTGACTTTCATCCTTTCTCCATGTCCATAGGGTTTCCGGAGGCAAGCTATTTTGGAAGTGGATGCCACTCCTGCTTCCAAGCTTGTGTTACTTGGGGAGCTCCACCAGACACTGTCCACTGTGGGCAACCATTAATGCATTGGACATCAGTGTCACTGTGTTCAGCTTGACAGCAACCACAAGTTACCTCTATACAGCAAGTGGACATGCCAGGGCTATACGACCTAGAAGAATGTTTGACCAAAAACAATTTGAAAACATAGTATATTAAATATTCATGTTTATTATCATAACTCAAATACCTCAAGTCTTCATTTGTTATCTTTGTAAAAACAACTTTCACATGTCCAAGAGACTGTCTGTATAATCATATGTCTTCAGAGGTTAGACACAGAATGACTGTTTTTCCACGAATCAGAGTGTCTGGTAAGTTCTTGGAAGCAAATAGAAAACCTAATGGAGACTGCCCTTTCCCAGTGTTCCTCATGCTCCTTTCTAAATTGAAGGGCCATCGAGTTCCACGAAGTGTATCCAATCTTCTCCATGATGGGCAGGCACAGATCTTTCACCAGTTCGCAGCTGCTTCTTTAGTTCTCATCAGTGTCACCTATGAGGCATTCTTTAGTTGAGACAATTTGGCAGCATCTCCGTCACAAGGATAATGGAATGTAGCCAGTCTCGGCTTGGAATTCAGCTTGTGGAAAGCCCCCATAGCTTTTGGGTTAGAGCTGCCTGGAGTACACAGATGTGATTGTAAAACCTCCCCTGGTATGATAAGTAATTAATTAATGTAAGTAAGTACTTACATTACTTACTAGTGAAAGTGATTCATAATTTGTCAGGAAATAAAAGTCACTGCAAATAATCTAGTTTGACTTGGTAATTTTTGTTTTGTTTTGTTTTTTTTTAAATTACCAACATGTAAGTCAACCAGATGGATAGGCACAGAAGAGGAGAATCCTGGATGAGATGAATTGACACAGTAACTGGGGTAATGGAAGTAGGAGTGTCAGAGTCAGTGAGACTAGCTCAGGACAGGGCAGGCTTCAGAGCTATGTACATAGATAGGGTCACTATAGCAGCAGGGGACTCGGTGGTACATAACAACAACAACAATAACAACAACAACATCTTTTTCTTTGATTTTGGAGAATTTGATAGTTATGTCTTGATGCTTTTCTTTTGAGATCTAGTCTGTTTGGAGCTCACTGAACATCCTGAATGTGAATTGCCTTGTTTTTCATGATGCTTGGGAAGGTTCTATCTAGACCATTTCCCACAATTTTCTCAGAGTTTTTACTCCCTCCCCTCAATCCTGTTCTGGAATTCCAATCACACGTACCTTCTCTGTTATCCCACAATCCTCATGTTTTTTTCCATGTTCTTTCCATCTTCTCTTTCTATATTTTTCTATGTAAGTTCACATTGAGATTCTTGTCTTCTAGCTCTTAGCTCTTTGTTCCACCTCTTCTATTCCGTCTTTTCATCTTTCTAGCATGCTGGAGAATCCTGACGTTTCTATCTTGATATTCTGGATTGCATTCTCTTATTTTCCTGTTAGTCCAGTACTGTTAGGTTTACTCTCTGTGTTGTGATGATTTTTTGCATGCTTTTGGAGCTATATAGTAATAGTTTCACCTTTCCCCCCCCCATCATTTTTAACTTCTTAATTAATTGTTCATCTAAGTCCACATATTCTGGCTCACTGTTTCTGGAGTATCCACTTTATTTATGGTTTATTCTTTCTTTCATCATCTGTAACTTCTTTAGGTGATGCTCATAGAATACCATGTAGATATACCATGTAGATATACCATGTAGATATACCATCTGCCTCCCTGTCTCTAGGATATTCTTTGGATCTGCAATCTGATCTGCTTTGTCATAAGAAGGATTGTTTTTGTTTCTCATAATGTTTGAAGCTGCCTATTGCTTTCTTGACATTATGTAAATTTCTTGTTAGTATGTGTTAGTCAATCTCCGTCATGCCTATGTATGTTGTTGAGAGTTATTTGTCATTATGATGCTTTTTATATGTTGAAGACGTAAAGCATTTTCTCTGATTGAGTTTCTCTGTGGCAATCGTCCCTGCTGGCCACGCCTGCCCCAGCAGCTGTCCTGGCTTGCTTAGAGCCCTGCGGTTCTGAAACCACATCTGAATGGGACCTTCCGGGAGGCCTGTGCAGCGGGCCAGCTCATGTCTATGGGGAAATGTGTTTCCCCATCTGACTTCTCAGCTCATTGCCCTTTTAGAGACAGGGACCTTGAATCTTTCTCTTTGTCAGGCTATGATGACCTCACTTCTCTGACTGTCCTATAGCTTGTTGAGAGGGAAGAAGTTTCCCCCAGGGGTAGGCAAAACCCCAGGAGTTCTGCCTAGTATATATTGCTCAGGAAAATGACAAGGTTTCATTAGTACAGGCCCCAAGTCTCAGTGATTGTTAATGATCTACTCCCCCAGGGTGGATTGGAAGAGAGCGGCTATTTCTACCCCAGAAAACAAAGTCTCGGCAAAGTGACAATTTCTCAGGATGCAGTTTTCAGTGCTGCCTACCATCTACTATTCAGAGTAATGCTCATTTTTGCCATTTTCAAATAATCTTCAGCAAAATTTTACTTGCATATGATATTAATAATAGTGACTGACAGTTTCCACATTCTGTTATATCACTTTCTTCGAGAAAAGAAATAAATATGGATCTCTTTGAGTCACTTGGTGAGATAATTGTCTTCCAAATTTCTTGGCATATAGTGGTGAGTACATCCAGGGCTGAATCTCTTTGTTGAAACACAATTTGTATTCCACCAATTCCTGTGGCCGTATTTTATTTCTAATGCCTTCAGTGCAGCTCAAACTTATTCTTTCTATACCATTGATTCTTGATCATTTGCTGCTTCCTGAGGTGGTTCCGTGTCAGAGAATTCTTTGTGGCACAATCTGCGTTATATAGATGGTACAACTCTGCTGAAACTGAGGAGGACCTGAAGGGCTTGCTGCAGAGGGTCAAGGACTATAGCCTACAATATGGATGGAGGCTCAATATCAAGAAGACAAAGATTCTCACCACTGGACCAATTGGCAGCATCAGGATGGATGGTGAAGAGATTGAGATTGTTCACAGCTTTGGTTTGCTTGGCTCCACAGTCAACACTCTTGGCACCAGCAGCCAGGAAATTAAAAGGTGTATTGCCATGGGAAAGTCTGCTGTTAGGGACCTTTCCAAAGTACTGAAGAGCAATGGTGTCTCTCTGGAGACTAAGGTGCGTCTGATACAGGCCATGGTCTTTGCAATCACTTGTTACACATCAGATAGTTGGACAATGACTAGGGAGGATCGAAGGAGAATTGACGCCTTTGAACTGTGGTGCTGGAGAAGAGTATTGAATGTATCATTGACTGCCAAGAAAACAAACAAATTCATCCTGGAGAGGGCTTATCTGGGCGGCTCCTCGGAGGCAAAGGATTCTTGCCTTTGTCTAACATACTTTGGACATGTTGTAAGGAGGGACCAGTTCTTGGAGAGGAACATCATGTTTGGGAGGGTGGAGGGGCAGCTCAGAAGGAGAAGGCCCTCTATGAGGTGGATTGATTCAGTGACTGGAGTAATTGGGATGGCTGGATCAGAGGCAGTGAGATTGGCACAGGACAGAGCAGAGTTTAGGGCTGTTGTCACTACGAGTCTCAAGAGATTCGACGGCACATAACAACAACAACAACAACAACAACACAGTGACTGTGTGTATTCTGTCTATCTTCTCTTGAAGCTTCCTGTGTCATTCAGAATTTCTAAGAAATTTGGAAACCAGCTACCTAGCTAACATAATTGAAGATATTAGTAGTTATTCCCATTCTAAAAAAAATAATCCAATGGAATTTGGAAATCATCAAAAAGTATTCTTAATAAGTTCATTTAATGTTAAATTAAAAGGAATTTGAATATGTGAATAACAATAAAAATATGTCTAACATTGAGAAACTTATGAAATCCAGAACACTTGATTGTGCTCATGCAAAACCTACATCTAAACCAAGAAGCTGTTTTTTGTCTGAACAGAGCAAGAAAATAATGATTCCAAACTGAGATTGGAATGCGTCAGGGGTGTATGTTTTCTCTATACCTTTTCAGTCAATATACTGAACAGATAATTTGAGTGTCTACACTGTATGAAGACTAATGTAAATTAGGATTGGAGAAAGACATGTCAGCGGTCTTCAGTGTGCAGATGACACACCCTTGCTTGCTGAAATTGAGTAGTATTTGAAATGTTTGTTGCAGAAGGTCAAGGACTGCAGTCTTCAATATTGATTGCATCTCAACACCAAGAAAACAAAAATCCTTACCACAGAGCCAATAGGGAATATAATGAAAGATGAAAAAAAAATATGCAGGTTGTTTAACAATTTCATCTTTCTTGGGTCTACAATCAACACCGTTGGGATCATCAGTCATAAAATCAAAAGATGAGTTATTTTGGGAAAATCTGCTGTCTCAGACCTCTCGAGAGTACCAAAGGGCAATTATGTCAGTATAGAGACTAAGGCACACCCGATCTAGACTATGGTCCTCTCAGTTGCTTACTTTGCATTTATGATCTGAGCAATGAATCAAGATGACAGAAGAACTGTTGCCTTTGAGTTTTGATGCAAGAGTATTAGACATCCCATGGACTGCCAAGAAAACAAACAGATATGTCCCGGAGAGAGTAAAATCAGGTTGTTCTTTGGACACAACGATTTTGAAGTTCTGTCTTATATATTTTGGGTAAGTTGCCAAAAGTCACCAGTCCTTGAAGAAAGATATCATGGAAAGGTAGAGTGTCAGTGTAGAAGAGGAAGACTCTGTCTGCATGTGATGGATTGATACGGTCACTAGAGCAATGGGGTCAGGTGTGTCTGAGGTTGCAAAGTTGCCTCAGGATAGGGCAAGATTCAGAGCTGCTGTTCCTAAGGGGGTCTGTATATGAAAGATGATGAACAACCATTATGCTTTAAAAGTAGTTCTGGTCTTATTATTTTGTCAATATTTTCAGTTCAGCTTGGACCATATGCTACTTCCTCGAATAGTTCACTGTTAGCTAGTTATTTTTGGTAGTGTCTCTGTATAATCTACAACGACTAAAGATTACAGAGGAAGAATCATTCTCTCTGAGTTGTGTTATTGGAGAAGAGTACTGAAAATCCCATAAATGCTAAAAGAATGAACAAATATGTCTTGGAGATAGTACTCCTTAGAGTCAAGGGTTATCAAACTTAGTATCGCATTACTTCTGACTTTTTTTTTTTTTAGGAGAAGCTAGTCTTTTGAATAAAGCATCGTGCTTCAAACTGTGGAATGTAAGCAAAAGAAAGGAAGATTCACCAAGACAGACTGACTGGGCCCAAGCAGAGCAAAGAGAATGACACACGACAGAGTTAGGTCTTTCATAGGACAGCTAGGAGTTGTCATCAGCTCAGAGGCCCACAGCAACAAGTTAGATTAACAGAGACCTGGTGGCCTTGTGTGTAAAGAGTGGAGATGCCAACACAAAGGCAGGCAGTTTGAATCCACCAGCTGCGTTGTGGGTGAAAGTTGGGCAATCTCCTCCTATGTGATTTCAAGCCTCTGAAAGCCCTCTGGAGGGTCAGTTATAAGCCATATTTAACTCCACAGCAATTAAAGTAGAGATATTTAGATTCAAAGATAGTATGGGGGGACACGGAGGGACACTTGGCAGATGCTGCAGCCTCAGCAGCAAATCTGTGCCCTCCTCTCACCCCCTCCATGATTAATCTAACCATGTACTTACTTTATCATTGCCATTGATGGCGAAACTTTAGACCATGTCTCCTTCGAGCTTTTTGCAAGTAAAATCCCAAAGACTGTAGATAAATTCCACACTCTGAGTACTAGGGAGAAAGGATTTGGTTACAAGGGTCTCTGCTTTCACAGACTCATTCCTGGGTTTATGTGCCACGGTGGAGACTTTGCACACCATGATGGTACCGTTGGCAAATCCATCTACAGGGAGAAGTTTCATGAGAACTTCGTTCTGAAGAACACGCGTGCTGGTATCCTGCCCATGACAAATGCTGGACTCAATACGACCGTTCCCGGTTTTTTATCTGTAACATTAGGACTGAATGGTTGGGAGACAAATGTGTAGTCTTCCGCCAGGTGAAAAAGTCATGGATCTTGGGGAAGCCATGGAGTCCTTCAGGTCCAGGAATAGCAAGACTAGCAAAAAGAGCACCCTTGCTTACTGTGGATAGCTCTAATGTGATCTGTTCTTCACGTTTTCTCAATCACCAGACCATTCCTTCTACAGCTCCCGAGATCACCCTGCTACCCCCATATGCTGCCTTTACCTTTTCATCTTTGTGCTCCTGCTACAGTTCTTTGGGTTCCATGCTTGCTTTCTTCCCCTTCATGTTTATCAGAATTGTAAAGTTTGTGAATATGAATTAAAAACTAGAGTGAGAGTGTGTGCGTGTGTGTGTGTGTGTGTGTGTGTGTGTGAGAGAGAGAGAGAGAGAGAGAATGAATGAGGATATGAGGATGTAACTATTAATGGAACTAACATGAAAGACTTAATAAGAACTGGAAGGTTTGAGACATGGTGGTACATTCACACTCTTGAAATTATTACCTAACTTGGGTGGGACTGGTGAACATTATGTTAAGTGAACTAATTCAGTCCACAAGGACAAATACAGTATAAAACCTTTATTGTAGAATGTGTATAAGAATTCAAGGGAGGGAGGAGGGGAGAGTGGAAGCAGAGGGATAAAGATGTACAGGAGGAGGATTAATCATGGAGCTGTACAATTTTATGGATAGGGGAATGAGAGAAATTGGAATAACCTGTTCTTGAAAACAGTGTATTTGAAATTTTGTGAATAAACTAGTATAAGATAAAAAAAAGAACTGGAAGGTTTAAAATGAAGTTGTATGAAAAGCGTATCTAAAGAGAGAGAAGTAAGAGAATCAAATAGAACAAAGTCAAAGGGCAGTTACAGAAGACAAAGTATTACAATGAAATTTGCAGAAAGTTGGAATTAGAAAGCCAGGAAACTGAAAACCTGGAAAAAGAAAAGAACATGGTTAATATTTCTCAGGCTAAAATAACTGAATAATAAAGGCTCAAGCTGCAACACAGAAGGATTATATGGGCAGAATATTAAATTACACAGGAATAATCAACAGAATATTGAAGAAATATACAGAGACTCTGTACCAAAAAGAACTGGTCAACACGGAACCTTTTCATGAAGTAGCATACGGTCACTAAGCAATAGTACTGAAGGAAGAAGTCCAAGTTGCACTGACAGCATTGGCAAAACATAAGGCCAACACTATATTTAGAAGGTATCAACTCTTCTTCTGCCATTGTTATTTTTTATCCAACTTTCAGATACGTACCAAGTAATTTAAAAGTTCATGGCTTGTATCAGGCACACCTTGGTGTTTAAACTGACACAGAAAACTTTTAACGGTTTGGAGAGGTTCTTAGCAACAAATATTCCCCAAACAATATATCTTTTAATTTCATGACTATTGTTACCTTGGGTGTAAATTGTTGATCCAAGTAAAATGAAACCATTGACAACTTTAATCTTTTCTCCATCTATCATGATGATTTCCTATTGGTCCAGTGGGGAAGATTTTTGTTTTCTCGATGTTGAAATGTAATCCATATTGAAGGCTTCTTTCTTTGATGTTCTGAAGCAAGTGTTTTTAGTCCTCTTCACTTTCAGCAATCAAGGTTTATTCATCTGCAACATACAAGTTGTTGATGAGTCTTCTTTCAATTCTGATGCCACAGGCTTTTTTTCACATTGTCTAGTTCCTTGAATAACAATTCTTGCTTCTCAGATAATTTGCTCTGCACAATAGATTGAACAGGTATGGATTGTACAGGAATACAACTCTGACACACTCCCTTCCCAATTTGAAACCCTGCAATGCTTCCATGCTTTGGTCGCACAACAGCCTCCTGGTCCAGGTGTAAGTCTCACATGAGCACAATCAAGTGCCCTGGGATTCCCCTTCTTCTTAATGTCAGCCACACCTTGAATGGTCCACAAATTGACCTTTGCATAGTCAATAAAGTACGAATAGATATTCTTCCGGTATTCTCTGCTTTCAGCCAGGATCCATCTGACATCACCAATGATACCCCTGATGCCACAGACTCTTCTAAATTCTACTTGAACTTCTGGCAGTTCCTATCTGAGTGCTACTATTCCAGACATTTTTAATGATCTTCAGCTGTATTTTGCTTGCATGTGATGTTAATGATATTGTCCAATAATTCCCACATCCAGTTGGATCACGTTTCTTGGGAATACGAACAAATATGGACCTTTTCCAATCCTTTGGCCAGACAGTCATTCTCCAAAGGTCTCGAAATAGACTAGTGAGTGCATCCAAGGCTGCATCTCTTAATTGAAACAAGTCAATTGGTATCCTATCGATTCCTGGGACCTTACTTTTTGCCAGTGCCTCCAATGTAGCTTCCACTTCCTCCTTCATTACCATTGGCTCTTGTTCATATGGTACTTCCTGGAGTTTTTCAGTGTCAATCAATTCTTTCTGATACAATGATTCTGTGTATTCCTTCCATCTTCTTTTGATACTTTCTGGGTCATTTAGTATATTTCCCATAGCTTCTTTCAATATTGCAACACAAGGTTTCAAAATGTTTTTCAGTTCTTTTAGCTTGAGAAATGCAGAGTGAGTTCTTCCCTTTTTATTCTCCAATTCCAGTCCTCTACGCATTCCATTATATCTTGCTTTGTCCTCTGAGCTGCCCTTTGAAATTGTCTGTTCAGCTCTTTTACTCCGACAAGTTTTCCTTCAGATTTGGCTTCTTGATGCTCCAGTACACCTGTCGAGTCTCTTCTGACATCCTTTTCTATTTTTTTCTTTCGCCTCTTTTTTGTGTGTGTGATGAACTTTTGCTTTCTTTATGGATGATATCCTTGATATCATCCCATATCATTGGTGTTCAAGACTTCAAATGTTTTCAGATGGAATTGGTTCAAGATCATTTCTTGGTTCCTGAAGACTTATTTTCACTTTCTTTGGCCTAAATTTGAACTTGCATATGAGTAATTGATGATCTGATCCACAGTCTGGCCCAGGCCTAATTTTGACTTGCTGATACTGAGCTTCTCTAGTGATTTATTCCACAAATGTAGTCAATCCAATTCCTATGCAGTCCATCAGGTGAAATCATTGAATAAATCATTGTAAATATAAAATCCAGTCCTTCTATTTCCAGCCTAATTTCTTTCACCAAGCCCATATTTTCCAACTATTGTTCCTTCTTCACTGTTTCCTAATTTGCATTCCAGTCACCGATAATCATCAATGCACCCTGATTGCATGTCAGGTCAATTTCAGCCTGAAAAATTTGGTCAAAATTCTCAATTTCTTCCTCTTTGGTTCTAAATGTAGGAGCATATTTGAATAATATAATAAAAAGTTATAATATTATAATATAATATAATATAATATAATATAATATAATATAATATAATATAATATAATATAATAATTAATATAATATTACAATATTTGAATAATATAGAGTCCGAAAAGCTTGACTCTATCAAGAGGAATGTGCCATTATGATTGGAGGGAGACTCATCGATTACCTGTGTTATGCAGATGATAACATAACCTTGCTTGCTGAAAGTGAGGAGGATTTGAAACACTTGCAGAAAAATAATATATGTAGCCTTTAGTAGGGATTGTATCTCAATATCAAATAAAAGAAGATTCTTACCACTGGACCAATAGGCAGTGTCATGATGGATGGAGAGGAAATTGAAACTGTCAATAGCTTCATCTTGCTTGTATCCACAACTAACACCCTTGGCATGAGCAGTCAGGAAATAAGGAGACTCATTGCTCTGGGAAAATCTGCAGTTAGGGACCTTTCAAAATTATTGAGGAGTAGTGATGTCACCTCGAGGACTAAGGTGCATCTGATTCAGGCCATAGTCTTTGTTATTACTAGCTATGCATTTGAGACCTGGATAATGAATAATGATGTCAAAAAAAAGAATTGATGCCTCTGAACTGTGATGTTGGAGAAGAGCACAGAACATCCCATGAACAGCCAGGAGAATGAACTGATATGTCTTGAGGAAGCCAGAGTGCTCTTTAGAGGTAAAATATTGAGGCTTTACCTAACACACTTTAGACATGTTGCTAGGAGATGCTATTCCTTGGAGAAGGATATGATGTTGGGAAGAGTAGAGGGTCAGTGAAGGAGAGGAAGACCCTCAACTAGGTGGATTACAAGGTGACTGCTGCAATGGACTCCGTGTGCCAGAAAGTGTGAAGATGGCACAGGACAGAATAGAGTTTAGATCTTTGGTTCATACGGTCGCTATGAGGGTGATCAACTCAACGGCACCCAACAACAACAACAAATTTTTTGAGTTATTTTCTCAGCACACAGAATGAATAGGTAGAGAGAAAGGATGTAACCTGGATGCATACCTTGCCTGATTTTCAGCCAGGTAGTGTTCCCTTGCTTCGTTTAGAACATATATGTATGTTTATAGCTATGTATCTCTATTTCTATCTCTCTATCTTCTACCTATCTATCAATCTATCAATTTATCAATCTATATCTGTTTAGTCTATATATAAGTTTTTCATGAGGAAAATTGAAAGTGTTAGGATTCCCATTCTTTTACAACAGAAACTTCAAAGGTTATAAACTATTATAAAAAGTATATTAATAGCCTTACATTAATAAACCTTGAGTTGAATTAAAATACTTTGTTATCAATATCAATGAGTGTTTTTGTAAGCCTGAATTCTATCTAATATTTGCTGTTTTCTAACTTTTCTGATTCAGGTCGTGGGAGGGTGGGTAACCACTCCCTGTAGAAGAATTTGTTGTACATCTTGTGTAGAACTTGAGCCACAGGTTTTTCAAATACCAGCAGTATCACCCCTTGTGGACCCTTGTGAATTTATTTAAATATTCTCATCTGGAAATGAGAGTTCAATTTATTTCTAGGATCCTGTTAATACCTATGCACATTTGTAATGAAAGGATATTGGTCAAATTAGTTTGGCTTAGCAGCACTGTTGACCTAGTGGACAGAAATTTATGCTGCCAAACCCAAGGTGGGTGATTTTAATCTGTGGCCCTCAGGTCTGGTTTAAATTGTTTTTTTTTTGTCAAACATTCTTCTCAGTGGTACAACACTCATCTGAGCTTTGCTGTGAAGAAGTAACTTGTGGTTGCTGTGATGCTAAACACCGTGACACTGATGTGTCAAATGCGATAATGGTTACCCACGGTGGACAGGGTTTGGTGGAGCTCCCCTATGAAAACAAGCTTGGAAACAGTAGTGGCATCCACTTCCAAAATGGCTTGCCTCCAGAAACTCTGTGAACGTGAAGAAACAATGAAAGTTACACAAGTGTTCAGGTCTTTTGTTCATAGGATAGCTATAAGTTGTTTAAAACTTGACAGCACTTAATAACAACAACAACTAAGCAATCACATTTTTTCGTAAACTCCTTTGTTGAATAAATATGCTAGCCCCAAGTTTAGCAATAGGATATGATCTTTTTGAAGTAAGCATGTCATTTGAATCAACTCTTATTTCAGATTGAGGAAGGGACAGGTGAGATGCTAAGGCTCTCTCAATTTGCAGGTACGTGCCGTCAAGTCGGCACAGTGACCCTCTAGGTGGGTTTTCAGAGGGTATAAGTTTCATGAGAGGAGACTGTTGTCTTTCTGCTGTGGAGCAGCTCATGGATTTGAACCATATACCTTTTGGTTTGCTTAGCAACTTCTTACAATTAGGCTACTCACTCCTAAATCTAGAGGTCCATAAACACGTCTAAGAACACCATAGTTATAAATGGACTATTCTCATGCCCTAACTAGTTACCCTTCCGCTTCTCTGTCCCAGCACCTCCAAAAAGATGTTTCCTGGAGCTTCTGGAACTTTACTGTCTGTAAAGTTTACGTATGTGTAGTAGTACAGACCTGATATGGAGGAGGCAAAGCTTAGGAAGAGAAGATCTACTTGAACTCAAGGTAGGGAACAATGGAGTCAAAATCCTCAAAAAACCAGAAAGTGTAGGTTGCCTCCCCCACACATCAATTTTCTGACTCAGAATTTCCAGCCAGTTCTAAGCTATGCCACCCACTTCAGAGATTTTGGACAGCCAAAATTGAATAAAAGCAGTCACTCTTTGTCTGTTTTCTCCAGACAAAGACTATAATTTTCTCATCCCACCACCGTCCAACACTGCACACACATATGTATTCGTGTTCACACACACACCCCACAGAGACAGAGAAGAGAGAGGGAGCATAGCTATAGTCACTTAAACTTAGTGTCAGTTTCTGTGATACTAATTTGTTACAGTAATTCCTGATTTTTTTTTTTTACAAGACTAGGGGTGGGGAAGTCCCTGAACACTTTTGGGCCATAATATATGTAATGCTTGTGGTCCTCTGTGACTGGGGATTCAGAGTCGAGTCCCATCTCACCTTGATCCGAACCCGGTGCAGGGGAGCTGAACTCTACCAGTCAGCCTGAGACTACGATTCCAGGTTCTCAACATCTTACTGACTCTCTCAGACTTTTTCCACATCCCATTGCACCTCCCAGCAATTTCATTTCCCCTCCAGGCAATATTTTAAAACCATTCTTGCACAGGAAGCACTCCTGAAATTAAGAGAATACATTAATTCTCGTCTTATAGAGTCATGGTTTAGTGGGGAGAACTGACATACAAAAGTAAAAGGTAGAGTGATGATTATTTCTTTCTCTTTCTCAAGGCCATATAAAATGCTGATTTCAATGTTTAGAGAATAACTCCTGAGAAATCTGAAATAATTGCGACATGTTGAATAAAACAAACAGCCTCTAGCTGTTAAGTAGGAAACACTAATAATTTCTGTGTAAACGCTTTTATTGAATAAAGTGAAATTTTCACTCACATACATACATTTTTTGGAATCAGGAGTGTCATTCACTTTCTAAACAACATGCCTCTGGAAATTCTATGGACCTCTATAAATGTTGATAGTTATAGAAAGGCTTCAGGCCTTTTGTTCATAGGGTAATATGAGTCGTGCTCAACTTGAAGGCAATCAAAAACAACAATAACAACATATATACTCTTTCCATATCTATTCAAACTGTATGCTAAGCAAATTATCCGATAAGCTGGATGGACTCTATGCAGAGGAGTGTGGCACCAGGATTGGAGGAAGACTCGGCAATAATCTTCCTTATACAGATGACACAACCTTACTTGCTAAAGGGGAGGAGGACTTGAAGTACTTACTGCAGAAGATCAAGGAAAGCAGCCTTAGGTATACATTTCATCTGAATGTCAGGAAAACAAAGATTCTTAACATTGGGCAGATAGACAGCATCATGATGGATGCAGAGGAGATTGAAACTGTCAACAGCTTCATCTTGCTTGGATCCACAATTAACACTCTTAGTACGAGCAGTCAGGAAATAAGGAGACACAGTGCACTGGGAAAATCTGCAGTTATGACCTTTCAAAATTATTAAGGAGTAGTGATGTCAGTTTGAAGAATAAAGTGCATCTGATTCAAGTCATAGTCTTTCTGATCATTAGGTATGCATCTGAGAGCTGGACAATCAATAAGAATGACAGAAAAAGAATTGATGCTTTTAAGCGGTGGTGATGGAGAAGAGCACTGGACATCCCATGGACAACCAAGAGAATGAAAAGATATGTCTTGGGGAGGGTACAGAGGATTGCTCTTTGAAGTCAAGAATGATGAGGCTTCATCTCACATACTTTGAGCCTGTTGCTAGGAGGTGTTATTCCTTGGAAAAGGACATGATTTTGGGAAGGGTGGAGGGCTGGTGAAGGAGAGGAAGACCCTCGAGCAGATGGCTTTGTAAAGGTGATGGCTGCAATTTCCTCTTGTGTGTCAGGAAGTGTGAAGATGGCCCAGGATAGAACAGGGTTCAGATCTTTTGTTCATAGAGTCACTATGAGTTGTGCTCAACTTGACAGCACCTTACAATAACGTATAGAAACCTTTACTTTAAAAATCAACTCTGTTGCTGTGGTTGTAATGTACCACTGAGTTCAACCCATAGGTGATCCTCCAGCGGGTTATTAGGGCAGCAAGTGACAGAGAAGATTGCCCATCTTTCTCCTGCAAGGCAACCGGTGGATTCAAACTGTGTGCTTTTGGTTTGCCAACACAGCTGCTTACCTCTAAACCATTATAGTTCCTAGAAGAATAAAAAAAAATGTGCTTGGTCATAAATATTTAATAAACAGCAAATAATTCAATAAATAATAAAAGAAATCCATAAAATATATCCCCTAGGTTACTAGTCAGTTACTATTCATTATATTATAGTTGGGGAAGATTTTCTTTCAAGAGCACAGCACGGACTCCTCTATGCACTAAATCTGAAGGCATATGGATGTAGTTGAATAAGACAACCACTTGACAAAAATATTAGCTCTAATTAATAATAATAACAATATAAAATTGAAATCTTTAAGCATGTACTATGCAGGTTATTGATTTTAACTATATTACATTTTCACATCTTGGGAAAGGTGGAACCAGAGTGGTCCTTGGAGGCAAGGATAGAGAAAATAAATCTTTCATACCCTGGGCATGCTGCTGGTAGAGGCTATTTCTTGGAAAGGGACATCATGGTAGGAAATGTGGAGGGTCAGTGAAAAAGGAAGAGTCCCATTGAGATGGATTGACAAGGTGACTTCAGCAATGGTCTCAAGTGTATCCGAGATGGTAAGGATGGCCTAGGGAAGGGCCGGACTCAGGTATGGTGTTTATAAGGTCTTGATGAGTTGCACTGGATACCATCTAACAACAGTGTTGTGTGGTTGTTAAACGCTGTGAGCTGTAGGTGACTCACAGTGACCCTATGAATGAAAGACCTGAATACTTGTATAACTTTCTTTTTTTTCTCCATGTTCTTAGTGTTTCCAGAGACAAGCTATTTCAGAAGTGGATGCTACTCCTGCTTCCAAGCTTGTTTTCATCGGGGAGCTCCACCAAACACTGTCCACCATGGGGAACCATTATCATATTTGACATATCAGCATCACAGAAACCATGAGTTTCCTCTCTACAGCAAATGGACAGACCAGTGCTATACCACCTAGAAGAGTGTTTTAAAGGTAAGTGCTATTACTTAGATGTTTAAGCTGTGCATGAATGGATCAGAACTGGCCCATGGCTGACCCTTAATTGGCTTTTTTGGAGGCAGTAAATCACACAGGAGGAGATTGTCCGTATTCCTCCTGCAGAGCAGCTGGTGGGTTGGAATCATGTGTAAAAGGAAGTCCAGTGAATACCACTATCATTCAAATATATGCACCAACAACTAGACCCAAAGAGAAGAAAAGAGAAGAGCGCTACCAACTTTTTCAGTCAGAAATTGATTGAACATGTAATCAAGATGTATTCATAATAATGGGTGACTGGAATGCAAAAGTTGGGAACAGAGAAGCCATTGGAAAACCTGGACTTGGTGACAGAAATGAAGCTGGAGATAGAATGATAGAATTCTGTATGTTGTTGTTGTTTATGTGCCATCAAGTCACCTGTGTCTCAAAGTGACCCTATGTACAACAGCCTTAAACCCTGCTCTATCCCTTGCAGATCTTATTATCTCTGACACACCTATCTGCATTACCCCTGTGATAGAATCCATCGCACCAAAGATCTTCATCTCCTGCTCCTGTCCCTCACCCTCCCAAGCATGATGTCTATCTCTAAGGACTGATCCTGACTTGCAACATGTCCAGATCATGTCAGACGAAGCTTCAGAATTCTTGTCTCCAAGAAGCAGCCTGGCTTCACCCTCTCCAGGACAAACTTGTTTGTTCTGCTAGAAGTTCACGGTATATTCAATACTCTTCTCCAGCACCAAAGCTCAAAGGCATCAACTCTCCTTCTATCATCTCTAGTCATTGTCCAGCTCTCTTATGCATAGCAAGTAATTTCAAAAATCATGGCCTGTATCAAGTGAATCTTTGTCTCCAGACTGACTTTGTTGCTCCCCAGTACCTTGGAGAGGTTTCTAATAGCAGACTTTCCCAATGCAATTCGTCTTTTAATTTCCTGCTGCTGGTACCAAGAGTGTTGATTATAGAGCCAAGCAAACGAAAACTGTTGACTATCTCAATCTCTTCATCATCCATACTGATGCTGCCAGTTGGCCCAGTGGCGAGAATCTTTGTTTTCTTGATGTTGAACTTCTGTCCATATTGAGGGCTGAAGTCCTTGACCCTCCACAGCAAGCACTTCAGGTCCTTCTCAGTTTCAACAAGCAGAGTTTTATCATCTGCATAATGAAAATTGTTGATGAGTCTACCTCCAATCCTGATGTCACACTTCTAGAATTCTATATATTCAATGATTTATTCATTGCAAATACTTTTTTATAAGAAACACAAATGCAGACTATACACATTGGTTTCACCTGATAATATGTACAATAATCAGATTGATTACATCTGTGGAAAGAATCCCCAGAGAAGCTCAATATCAACTGTGAAAACTAGTCCAGGTGCTGATTGTGGAAAAGACCACCAACTACTCATATACAGGTTCAAGCTGAAATTAAAGAAAATTAAATCAAATCCACAAGAACCAAAATTTGACCTTGAGTCTATCCCACTCGATTTTAAGAACTATCTTAGGACCAGGTTTGAGGCCTTGAACACCAATGAGCAAAGACCAAATGAGCCTTGGAATAATACAAGTCCATCATCCATGTAGAATGCAAAAGGTCATTACAAACACAAAGGAGGAAGAAAAGACCAAGATGGATGTCAGAAGAGACACTGAATATTGCACTAGAGCACCAAAAAAGCCAAAGCAAAGGGGCAGAATCAAGAAATTAAGAAGCTGAACAGAAGATTTCAAACGGCAGTGCAGGAAGACAAAGCCAAGTATTATAATGAAATCTGCGTAGAGTTGGAGTCAGAAAAATAAAAAAGGCCAAACTTGCTCAGTATTTCTTAAGGTGAATGAATTGAAGAACAAATTTAAACCTCAACTAGAAATACTTAAGGACACTTTGAACAAAATACTAAATGATCCAGAGAGTATTAAATGAAGATTGAAGGAATACACAGAATCATTGTACCAAAAAGAACTGGCTGACACAGAAGAATTTTGTGAAACAATGCATGAGATGAAGGAAGAAGTTCAAGATGCTCTGAAGGACCTGGCAAAAAACAAGTCCCCAGGAATTGACGGCGTGCCAATTGACCATACTTGAACAAACAAACACTGCCCTGGATGTGCTCACCAAGTTGTGCCAAGAAATCTGGAGAACAACCACATGCCCAACTGACTGGAAGAGATCTATATTTGTTCCCATTCCAAAGAAAGGCGACTCAACAGAGTGTGGAAATTATCAAATGATACCATTAATATCATATGCAAGCAAGATTCTGCTGAAAATTATCCAAAAACAACTGGAATAGCACATATATCAGAGAACTGCCAGGTGTGCAGGCTGGGTTTAGAAGAAAGCGTGGTACCAGGGATATTATAGCTAATGTTAGCTAGGTTTTGGCTGAAAGCAGAGAGTACCAAAGGAATGTCCATCTGTGCTTCATTGACTATGCAAAGGCATTTGATTGTGTGGATTATAACAAACTGTAGCTGACTCTGAGAAGAATGGGAAGCCCTGAACATTTGATTGTGCTTATGTGAAACCTATGCATGGAGTAGGAGGCAGTTGTCAGAACAGGGAAACACTTCATGGTTCAAAATCAGGAAGGAAGGAAGTACACCAGGGATTTGACCTGCCTCCATACCTTTTCAATGTATATGCACAACAGATTATCTTGGAGTCTGTGCTCTGTGAGGAGGAATATGGCATCAAGATTGGAAGAAGACTCATCAACAACCTGTGTTATGCAGATAATATAACCTTGCTTGCCAGATCTGAGAAGGACCTGAAGCGCTTGCTGCAGAAGGTCAAGGATTGCAGCCTCCAATATGGATTGAAGCTCAACATTAAGGGAACATATGGCCAATTGGCAGCATTAGAATAGATGGTGAAGACATTGATATTGATAACAGCTTTAGTTTGCTTGGCTCCACAATAAACATTCTTGGTACCAGCAGCCAAGAAATCAAAACATGAATTGTATTGGGAAAGTTTGCTGTCAGGGAGCTCTCCAGAGTGGTGAAGAGCAATGATGTCAGTCTAGAGACTAAGGTGCATCTGATCCAGGTCTTTGCAATTACTTGCCATACGTCAGAAAGCTAGACAATGACTGCATATGATAGAAAGAGAATTGATGCCTTTGAGCTGTGGTGCTAGATAAGAGTATTGAATATACCATGGACTGCTAGGAGAACAAGCAAGTTCTTGAGAGAGTGAAACCAGGCTGTTCTTTGGAAGCAAATGTTCTAAGTCTTTGTCTGATATACTTTGGACATGTTGTAAGGAGACACCAGCCCTTAGAGAGGGACATAATGCTTGAAAGCGTGGAGGGACAGCACAAGAGAAGAAGACCCTCAATGAGATAGATAGATTCTTTTTCTGGGGTAATGAGGTAGGTGTGTCAGAGACAATAACATTGGCACCGGATAGAGCTGGTTTCAGATTTCAGCAAGCTACTCAGCACATAATAAAAACAAACAAAAACTTTGTGTTGGCAACACAATTTCTTTCTACTAAGCCACTGGGATTCCCTTTTAGTTGGTCCATTATTACATGGCTACATAATATTCAGTAAAATATATTATCTTCTTAAAATTTAAATATCTAGGGGTCAAGGGGTAGGGAGGGAGAAAAGTGCAACAATGAATGAATGGAAATTCAAAGTCTGTAAATTTTCATTAAAATTAATATTAATAAAAAATAAAATGTGTTTGCAAGGAAAAAAAGAAAAAGTTTAAAAAAATCAAAATGTCTAAATATTTGCATGCATTTGTATACTTAAATATACACACCTATGTGTGTGTACGACCTCCATAAGCTTTTTTGCATGGATTAACGTACATACCTAGAATGTAGACAAACTTCTCATACTATCACTAATAATATAAATTTGGTTGTGGCTATATTGCTAATATGAATTATTAGCAGAGAGATTGACATCGGCTTTATAAAAATGTTTGGACTTCAAAGCTGCGGTTCTTGCTGCAATAAGCATAAGTGTTTATACATCTGTGTCATGGATCTGAATTCTTTAGAGTATATTCCCATACTGAAATAACTGGGTCAAATGGTATTGCTATTTCTAACTTCTTAAGGAAGTACCAGCCTGCCCTCCACAGCAGTTGTACCATTTTACATTCCCAGCAGCAGTGTATGAGAGTTCCAATCTCTCTGCATCCTTATTTGTGTTCTTTGTTTGCTGTCCTGTTGAATTTCATTTTGGTTGCTGGTGTGAAATAATATTTCATTGTTATTTTTATTTGAATCCGTCTAACAGCTGGTGATCTGGGGTGTTCTTTCTCAGGTGTTGATTGGTCATTTGACTTTGTTCTTTGGTGAAGTGTCTTCTGCCCATTTTGTGATTGAGTTGATGTAGTTCTTGTTGGTGCACTGGAGTATACTATAAATTTTAGATATGAGTCCCTTATATATTCTTTCCTGTTGCCAAATATTTTGTTCCCAGTCTGTGGTCTTCCTACTGAAGAAGTTTTTTATATCCACAAGGATTTGATCTTTAGAAGTTCCCATTCATCAATTGTATTGCCTCCTGGTTGTGGGTATTTTGTTATACTTGAAATTCTATTCATTATATAGATTAGGACTTCTATTTTGGGCTGTGGTTTTGGAGGGTTTTTTTGGTTTTTTGGTGTGGTTTTTTTTTCTCTCTCTAGTGACCTTTACACTTTTTTATTTTACGTCTAGGTCTCTGATCCACTTGAGTTGGCTTTTGTGTGTAGTGTAAGGTATAGATCTTGCTTCAGTTTTCTGCAGATGTGTGCTCCCATGCTTATTGGAGCATTAGTCACAAAAGCAAAGAGATGAAAGCATCCCAAATGCTCCTCAACAAATGAATAGATAGAGGAACTGTGGTAAATGCACACAGTGGTGAAGGAAGTAGAGTCTGAATGGAATAGGTGATTAGCTGTTACAGGTAAGAGTGTGAAGCACCTGGAAGAGGACAAGCATCACAAAGTGATTTGGGGAAGACAATGGATGAGAATGTGTTTGCATGAAGGAACAAAGACAAATCTCTGCAAACTCTCAGTGAAATTGCAATTGAGAAAAGAAAAATAATACAGATTAACAGAAACGTCAGTGTTAGATAAAATATTAAGATCGTTAAAGAAAAAACTAATCCCATTAAGTTGTCATTAGGCTCCATTTGTATGACCTACTTAATATTATTAATCATTTATATGCTAATTGTTTTGTGCACTACATCATTAAAGAAGTAGGGAGGTTTTTTTACGTGCTAGTGAGTGGGAACTGACCAAAACTCACCAGAGAGCCCTAGTGGTCTAGAACCATGAAGCTGTGCTGCAATCTCAAAGGCACAAGGTTCAAATTCACCAGCAGCTCTGTGGGAGAAGGATGGGTAATCTCCTCTCATGAGATTAACAGCCTCAAAACCCAGCGGAGGGTCAGCTATGGGTCTGTTCCAACTTGATGATATACAAAAATCAAAAACAAAGAAAAAAAATCAAAGTTTATTGCTTTTCATGTTTCTTGAAATGTTTTTTATAGAGTTTTATTTTATATTAGTTTGCTGACAAAATTTGTATACATTGTGTTTCACTTTATCCTTCATTCACTTTGTGTTTCATACAATCATTCCCATTCGTTATATTTTATAAAATTAACCACCGTTGGACTATGTCCACCATTACGCTGTCTTTTCAGATCCCTGCCAGATCTTTCCATTTTCTTTACCCTTTCCCTACACCCCGAAATTGTACAACCTTGTGATTTCTGCTCTACTGTTCTTCGCCACTCTACTCCCATCTCTTTCTTGTGTTAATAGTTATCTATTTTTACAGTAATGATCTTATTCAGTATTTCTTCTTGTGAGACTGAGTAGTTGTTGTTGTTACGTGCCATCGAGTCATTTGCGACTCATAGTGACCCTATGCACAACAGCTCTAAACCCTGCTCTATCCTGTGTCAATCGCACTGCCTCCGACACACCCATCCCGATTACCCGAGTCACCGAATCAATCCATCTCATAGAGGGTCTTCCCCTCCTACGCCGTCCCTCCACCCTCCCAAGCATGATGTCCCTCTCCAAGGACCTGTTCCTCCTTGCAACATGTCCAAAGTATGTCAGACGAAGCCCCAGAATCTTTGCCTCCAAGAAGTTGCTTGGTTTAATCCTCTCCAGGATGAATCTGTTTGTTTCCTTGGCAGTCTATGGTACATTCAATACTCTTCTCCAGCACCACAGCTCAAAGGCATCAGTTCTCCTTCTGTCCTCCCTAGTCATTGTCCAACTCTCTGATGCATAACAAGCAATTGCAAAGACCACAGCCTGTATCAGGCGCACCTTAGTCTCCAAAGAGACACCGTTGCTCTTGAGTACTTTAGAGAGGTCCCTAACAGCAGACTTTCCCATTGCAATACGCTTTTTGATTTCCTGACTGCTGGTGCCAAGAGTGTTGACAGTGGAGCCGAGCTTACTGAAGCTATGAACAATCTCAACCTCTTCACCATCCATCCTGATGCTACCAATTGGTCCAGTGGTGAGAATCTTTGTCTCCCTGACATTGAGCCTCAATTCATACTGGAGCCTGCAGTTCTTGACCCTCCACAGCAAGTGCATGAGGTCCTCCTCAGTTTCAGCAAGCGGGGTTGTGTCATCTGCATAGCGTAGGTTGTTAATAGATCTTCCACCAATCCTGATGCCACAATTCTCTTCATAGAGCCCAGCCTCTTAGATAATCTACTCTGCATACAGGTTGCAAAGGTATGGAGATAGGACACATCTCTGGCATACACCCTTCCCAATTTTGAACCATGCAGTGTTACCCTGCTCTGTTCTGACTACTGCCTCTTGGTCCAAGTATAGGTTTTGTATTAGCACAATTAAATGTTCTGGGATTCCCATTCTTCTCAGAGTCAGCCACAGTTTGTTATGATCCACACAGTCAAATGCCTTTGAGTAATCAATGAAACACAGATAGACATTCTTCTGGTATTCTCTGCTTTCAGCCAAGATCCATCTAACATCAGCAACAATATCCCTAGTACCACGACCCCTTCTAAACCCAGCCTGGACTTCTGGCAATTCTCTGCTGATGTGCTGTTCTAGTCGTTTTTGGATAATCTTCAGTAGAATCTTGCTTGCATGTGAAATCAATGATATTTTTCTGTATTTTCTACACTCAGTTGGATCACCCTTCTTTAGAATGGGAACAAATATAGATCTCTTCCAGTCAGTTGGCCAAGAGGTTGTTCTCCAGATTCATTCAAAATAATGCCCTTCAGTCTCTCCTGTGTAGTATTTTCTAAAATCACTGCTCCTGAGTGGTGTGTAGAATTCCATTATGTAAATGTACCACAGTATCTCAATCTATTCTGTTTTGGTTGGACTTTTGGGCTGTTTCCATGGTCTTCTGATGGTGAATAATGCTGCTATGAACATTGAAGTACAAGTCTCCATTTGTGTCTTGGTTCTAATTTCTTCAGGGTATGTTCCTATCAATGGAATAGGTGGGTCATATGGGATTTCTATGTTTAGTTTTGAGGAAATGCCAAACTACCTTCCAGAGTGGTTATACCATTTTACATTCTCACCTGTAGTGTATGAGAATTCCCACCTCTCCACATCCTCTCCAATATTTACTGTTTGCTGTCCTATTAAACTTTGTCATTGCTCCTGCGGTAAGATGGTATCTCATTGGGGTTTTGATTTGTGTCTCCCCTATTACAAGTGATTTTGAGGCTTTCCTTATGTGTCTGTTGTCCATTCAAATGTTTTCCTCTGTAAATGGACTTAGGACTTTTCATATCTTTTGCTCATTTTGTAATTGGGTTGTCAGTCTTTTTATTCTGGAGGCTCAAGAGTCTTCTCCAAACTTTTGTGTTGATATCCTTGTTAGAGATGGTATTGTCACACGGTTTTCCCCTAGTCAGTAGATTTTCTTTTTACCCTGTTGGAGAAAGGTTTTGATGTGCACAGGGGTTTGGTCTTTAGAAGGCCCCATTTGTCAATTTTATCCTCCTCAGATAGTACATTTCTAGCTATGTTTGTGAGCCTCTTTATATCATAGACTAGTAATAAAAATTGTGGTCCCAGTTCATGTCTCCTGAACTTTATGGTTTGGGGTTTTACTCCCAGTTCTTTGATCCACCTTGAGTTCATTTTAGTGTATGACATGAAGATGTGGATCATGTTTCAGCTTTCTGCAGGTAGTAGTACAGTTTTGCCAGGACCTTTTGATGAAGAGGTTGTTGTTGCCCCATTTGAAAGGTGTCATTTCCTCATTTAATAGGTTGTATTTCATTGTCGAATATCAGTTGCCCATAGATAGACAGAACCATTTCTGGGTTCTCGATACCATTCCATTGGTCCACATGCCCGTCATTGTACCAGTACTATGCTGTTTTGGTTATTACCACTCTTTGTTTAGAGGTCAGGGGATGTTATGCTTCCCACTTCATTTTGTTTTTCAGAGCACTTTGCTTATTCAGAGTCTCTTTCCTTTCCAAAGTAACTTGAAAATATCCTTTTCTATCTCCTTGAAAAATGAATTTGATGTCTGTATTGGGATTATGCTATTGCAGAACAGACAGGAAATAAAAAGACAAATTGCATTGGGAAAGTCTGCTGACAGGGACCTCTCCAGAGTGCTGAAGAGCAATTTTGTCAATCTAGAGACTAAGGTGCGCCTGATCTGTGCAATGGTCTGCACAATTATTTGCTGTGCATCAGAAAGCTCAACAATTACTAGAGATGATAGGAGACTTGTTGCCTTTGAGCTGTGGTGCTAGAAAAGAGTATTGAATATACCTTGGACTCCTAGGAGAACAAACAGGTTCATCCTAGAGCGGGTGAAACCAGGCTGCTTTTTGGAGGCAAGGATTCTGAAGCTCGGTCTGACATATTTGGGGCATGTTGCAAGGATTAACCAGTCCTTTGAGAGGGATATCATACTTGAGGGGGTAGAGGAACAGTGACAGACAGACCCTGTATGACATGGATTGACCCAATGATTGATGTAATGGGACTGTGTGTCAAAGACAGTAAGGTTAACTCAGGATAGAGTAGGGTTCAGAGCTGCTATACATAGGATTGCTATGAGTTGCAAGAGACTTGACAGCTCATAACAATAACATTGGGATTGTGTTGACCATGTACATTTCTTTTGGTGGGATTGTCATTTTCACAATATTGAGTCTTCTTATCCATGAAAAGGGAACACTTTTGTTTTTCCATTTATATAGGTATCACCCTCTCCGAGACCTATATGTTTTCTTGGCAGTACATGGCATATTCAAGACTCTTCTCCATCACCACAACTCAAATACATCTCTTCTTGTTCTGTCATCCTCGGTCATTGTCCAACTCTCGGAAACATAATAAGTAATTGAGAAGACCATGGCCTGGATTAGGTGCAATTCTGTATTTAGAGTGACATCAGTGCTCTTCAGTTCTCTAGAGAGGTTCATGACAGCAGATTTTTCCAATGCAATTTTTTTTTTAATTCCTGACTTCTGGTGTTAAGAGTATTGATTGTGGTTCTGAGCAAGCTGTGATTGCTGACAACCTCAATCTTTTCTCAATTTTTATGGTGCTGCCAATTAGTCCAATGGTGAGAATCTTTGCCTTCTTGATGTTGAGCATCAATCAACATTGAAAACTACAGTCCTTGACCTTTTGCCGCAAACCCTTCAGAAGTTCTTCAATTTCAGCAAGCAAGGTTGTGGCATCTGCATATCGTGGGTTGTTAATGAGTCTTCCTCCAATCTTGATGTCACACTCCTTCTCATAAAGCTCTGCTTTCTGAATGATTTGTTCTACATATCGATTGAAAAGGTATGAGGACAGGATACATCCTGCAGCACTCCTTTCCTGATTTTGAACCATGCAGTGTTTCCTTGCTCTATTGTGATGACTGCTTCTTGATCCAAGTATAGGTTTCATAAAAGTACAATCTATTGTTCTGAAATTCCCATTTTTCTCAAGGTTAGCCACAGTTTATTGTGATACACACAGTCAAATGTCTTTGCATAGTCCATGAAACATAGATAGACATTCTTCTGGAACTCTCTGCTTTCTGCCAAGATCCATCTGACATTGGCAATAATGTCCCTAGTGCCACAACCACGTCTAAATCCAGCTTGTATTTCTGGTAGTTCTCTGTCAATGTACTGTTCCAGTCATTTCTGGATAATGTTAAGCAGGATTTTGCTAGTGTGTGATATTAGTAATACCGTTCAATAATTTCCATATTCTGTCAGGTCGCCTATTTTTGGAGTGGGAATAAATATGGATCTCTTCCAATCAGTTGACCAAGTAGTTGTCCACCAGATTTCTTGGCACGACGTGGTGAGCACATGCAGGGCAGCATCTGTTTGCTGAGATATGTCAATTGATATTCTTTAAATTCCTGGGATTTTACTTTTTGCCAAGTCCTTTATAGCAGCCTGCACTTCCTCCTTTATCACCATTGCATCTTGATCACATGTTAGTTCTTGAAATTCTTCTGTGTCAGCCAATTCTTTTTGGTATAATGACTCTGTATATTTCATCTTCTTTTAATGCTTCCTTAATCATTCAATATTCTGCCTATAGGTAGATGGACAGCATAGGAGAGGAAGACCCTGGATGAGATGAATTGGTACAGTAACTGGGGATTGGTGTATTGGAGTTAGTGAGACTGGCTCAGGACAGGGAAGGGTTCAGAGCAGCTGTACATAGGGTCACTATACATCACAGGTGACTCACTGGCACATAACAACAATAACATGCTATGACAGGTTTGGAAGCAGGAGTGGCATTCACTTCATAAATAATATGCCTCCAGAAACTCTTTGAACTTAGATAAACATCAGTGGTTGTAAAGAGGCTTCAGGCTTTTTGCACATGAGGTCTCTATGAGTCATGCTTGACTTGAAGGTAACCAATAACAACAACAATAGGTATTGTTTCTCACAGAAGTGCTCTGAAGTTTTCTTTGTACAAGTGTTCTGTGTCTTTAGTTAGATGTATTCCATAATGTCTAATCTGTGGTTGGCTATTGTGAATGGTATTGCTTTTAGGGTTTTCTTTTCTGAGTTCTCTTTGTTACTGTAGAGGAATCCCATTGATTTTTGGATCCTGATCTTGTATCCTGCCACCCTACTTTATTGGTTCCACAGTTTTGTTTTGTTTTTGTTGAGTGCTTGAGGTTTTCTGGGTACACTGTCAGATCATTTGTATATGTTATTTTTGTTGTTATGTGCCCTCAAGTAGCTTGTGACTCAGAGTTACCCTAGGTACAAGAGCTCTGAAGCGTGCCCTGTCCTGAGCTACTCTCACTGACTGGCACACATCTACCTCCATTGCCCTAGGTCTATCTCAGTCTATCTCATCTGGGATCTTTCTTTTCTGCATTGTCTCCCCACCCTTCTGAGCACAACGTCCTTCTCCAAGGACCATCCCTTCTGGCTACTTGCCCAAGTTATGTGAGACCAAACCTCAAAATTCTAGCTGCCAAGGAAAAACTTGGTTTCACCCTCTCCAAGACAGACCTATTTGTCCTCCTGGTGGTCCATGGTATGTTCAGGACTCTTCTGAATTCTTCTTCAAAATGTATCAATTCTTCTTCTGTCATCCTTAGTCATTATCCAGCTCTCTGATGCATAACAAATAATTGGGAAGACCATCTGCATATAGTGACAGTTTAACCATCTCTTTGCCAATCTGGATGCCTTTATTTCCTTCTCTTGTCATATTGCCCTTGCAAGTACTTCCAAAACAATAGTGAATAGAAGTGGGGGTAAGGGGCATCCTTGTCTGGTCCCTATTCACAAGGAAAATGCTTTTAGCCTTTCTTCACTGAAAATAATACTGGATCTTGGTTTGCATATATATTTTTCCCTATGTTGAGGAAATTCCCTTTGTATTACTATTTTGTTGAGTGTCTTAATCAGAAAGGTGTGTTAGATTTTGTCAAATGCCTTTTCTGTATCAGTTGCTAGGATACTATGGTTCTTGGTATTTGCTTTGTTAATGTGGTGAATTACACTGATAGTTTTGTTTATGTTGAATGATCCTTGCATATCTGTTATGGATTCCACTTGGTCATGGTAATTTTTTTTAATGTGCTATTAGAATCTGTTGGCTAGGATTTTGTTAGGAATTTTTGATCTGTGTTTATGTAAGATATTGGTCTCTAGTTTTTTTTAGGTAATATCTGCCTGGTTTTGGTATTAGTGTTATGCTTGCTTCATATAATGTCTCTGAAAGTGTTCCTTCACTTTCTTTTCTTTTTTCATTTTAATGGGGGAATCATTATATGACCTGCTCAATGTCTTCTGTTGTGATGACTCGGGTCTGTTCAAGTGCTCTACATCTGTACAAGTCAATCTGGGTAGGGAGTGAGTTTCAAGGAATTTGTACATTTTCTTTAGGTTTTTAAAATTATCAGAGTATAACTTTTAACAATATTCCAATATTTTGGATTTAATTCCCTCTTGTTCTGTCACCTTTATTTCTTAATCAAGTTATTTGTGTCTTCTTTTTTCTTCAAAAATTTTTCTGTCAATTTTTTCTTCAAAAAATGGTTTATCAGTTTTATTGGCCTTAAAAAATCAGCTATTGGCATTGAAAAACAAGGAACTTAAGCAATATTATTCAAAATGGGTGACCCTGGAGGACATTATGCTGAGTGAGGTATCTCAGTCACAA
>NW_006399985.1:3845777-3853245 GCF_000299155.1 Elephantulus edwardii | reverse complement strand
GGGGAGGGGGCAGAGGTTTGTGCGGGGAGAAGGGTGCAACAATGAATGAATGGAATCCCAAAATCTCTGTAGATGTTCATTGAAATGAAAAATAAACAACTTAAATTAAAAAAAAAATCAGCTATTGGTTTTTTAATGGTTTCTTTTGGTTTTGTGGGGGTTTTTGTGTCATTGATTTCTGCTCTTGTTCTTAAAATCTCCTTTCTTCTAGAGGCTATTGGGTTAGATTGTCGTTCTTTTTCTATTTGATGGAGACTTTGAGTTAGATCTTTAATATTGCTTCTTTCTTTGTTTTTTATATGTGCCTCTGGCTATCAACCAACCCCTGATGACTACCTTAGCTGCATCCCAGAGGCTTTGATACGTTGTATTTTCACTATCATTCATTTCAAGTAATTTTTTTAATTTCATTTTTTATTTTTATATAACCTGATCTAGCAGGGTGTTATTCATCTTCCATGTTGGTGGTTTTATAAGCTTATCCTCTTATGGTTAATGTATAGTTTTATGGCATGGTGGTCTGAGAAGATGCTTTGTTTTTTAATGTATTGAGGCTTGCTTTGTGTCCTAATATGTGACCTGTTCTGGATAATGTACCATGTGCACTTGAGAAGAAAATGAATTGAATTTTAGTTGGAAGCAGTACTGTAAGTACAGTCACAAGGTAAAACTGGCTAAATGTATAATTTATATTTCCATAACTTTGTTAAGTTTCTTTTGGGTTGACCTATCCTGCTGTGATAGTGGTATAATAAAGTCTCCTACCATTTTTGCGGTTCTATTTCTTTCTTTCTCCAATTCTGTTAACCATTGTTTTATGTATTTTGCAGGTCTATTAGGTGCATAGATGTTGATCAAGGTTATGTCTTCTTGATTTACTGAGCCTTTAATCATTGTATAGTGCCCTTCCTTATCTGTTATGGTGGTTTTCATCCTGAAGTCTATTTTATCAGATTACCACTGCCACTCTTGCTTTTGGGTGGATACTATTTACTCGGTATATTTTCTTTTCTAGAGCTTGATTTTGAGTCTTTCTCTTCATTTCTTAAATATGTCTCTTGTAAACGACATATTGATTGACTTTTTTTTTATCCATTCTGCTTCTCTTTGTCTGTTAATTGATGCATTTCGTTCATTCACGTTAGGTGAATTGGTGATCACTGATAGGCCAGATTTTACTGTCGCTATTTTGCTTTGTTTCTTTATTTTGTTGTTGTTTGTTACTGTGGCCCATCCACTTTCCTTTGGTGTTTCTGTGTGAACGACTTTCCTTAAAAAGTCTTATAGATTTGGTCTTATATTCACAAATTCCTTAAGTCCCTTTTTTTCTGCTAAGGATTTAATTTCTCTTGATATTTGATGGAGAGCTTTGCTGGGTACAGGATCCCTGACTGGCAATTGTTTTCTTTAACTTTCCGTATATGCCATCCCATTGTCTTCTTGCTCACATAAAATAAAAATCAGGACTTAATCTAATGCTGTTTCCTTTGTGAGAGACTGTTTTCTCTCATGCTACTTTTAATAAATTAAATTGTATTAATTTTAATGAACATTTATAGAGATTTGGGATTTCCATTCATTCATTGTTGCACTATTTTCTCTACCCACCCCTCCAGTTTTCCTCTTTCCCCCCTTGAAAGTCTGTTTTAATTGTCCCATTGCCACAGTGCTTGTCAAAGCCAGTTCTGATTAATCTCCTTTGTCAGTGTGTCCTTTGCCATTCCCTATCACTCCTCCCTGAGAGAGACTTCACCCCGATTCATAAGGAAAAGGGGACGGCATATTCTCTTAGCTACTTCCTGCTGAAAAGGGACACTGTAGGTTTCAGGGTGAAGATCTTCTCTCACTACTCTAAAGGGCCCCTTTGGCAGTAGGAAACCCATAGACTGTTGTGGAGATTGATTTTGGAATTTAGATGCACTGTTATCAGTTGTGCTTAGCCATACATGTTCATATCCTTGAAGATGTATCATGCAAGTGTTGCAAACTAGAAAACACAAATTTAACTAACAAGTTAAAAGTACATGAGTCAAAAATTAAAAATCAATAATATTCCAAGTAGAGACTCTAATAGTGGTACAAATCAAGTTACAGAGGGAAGGTAGTTCTTATAATAAAAGGCCTATTGACTAGCACTTTTTCTATTATAGTGTAGAGGTTAGGAACCACAGGATGTAGAGGCTCAATTATGTCATTTATTGTTCTTAAGTCCTGGAGCAAATTCCACCTACAGCTGGGTTGTTTTACAACTCGGAAGTCCACATGCAAGGCAGAGGTGAAGTAAGGAACTGCTTATGAGATTTTCCATCAATTCCAACAACTAAGAAATAGTGAGAAGACTTGGGACCTCAGAAGGCTTTTAGGATCATGCTACTTTAATATTCTATCATTATCTTTTATTTTGGAGAATTTGACTATAATGTGTCTTCATTTTTTAAATTTTTTAAATCTAGTCTTTTTGGTATTTGCTGAGCTTCTTTAATATGGTTTTCCTCATTCTTCATAACACTTAGGAAGTTTTATTCTTATATCACTTCCACAATTTTTCTAGTGATTTCCCTATCCCTCACATATTCTGGAATTCCAATCATATATATGTTGGGGTTTTTTATATGTCATCCCACAAGATTTTGATGCTTTCTTCATGGCATCTCTGATTTTTGTTCTAGTATATTTTCTTTAAGGTTCGTGTCTCTCAGCTCATTGACTCTCTGCTCTTTTGTCCCTTCAGTATGTTGGACACTTCTGCAATTTAGGTCTTAATAATCTGGATTGCATTTTAATGCATTTCTGTTATTTCTAGTACTGTGTTAGCTGTACCCTCTCTATTTATGATAGAGTTTATATTGAAATTTTTTTTTTCATTTTAATTGTTATTTTGGAAGCAGGAGTGGCATCCACTTCCATAATAACTTGCCTCTGGAAACCCTATGAACCTGGAGAAAGGACAAAAGTTATAGAGGAGGTGTCCAGGACTTTTGTTCATAGGGTTACTAAGAGTCACCTGCAACTCGATGGCATTTAACACCACCAGCAGCAGCAGCAGCACAGAAAGAGAGAGAAGTCAGCCTAGCGGACAGAAAGCCATGCTTCCAAGCCAAAGGTCGGTGACTCTAATCCACGGCCATCAGGCCTGCCTTTAATTGTTTTTGATGAAACTTTCTTCTAGGTCTTGTAACCCTGGTATGTCCACTTGCTGTACAGAGGTAACTCGTGGTTGCTGTGAAGCCGAACACTGTGACACTGATGAGTCAAATGTGAAAATGGTTACCACAGTGGACAGTGTTTGGTGGAATGCCCCGATTAAAACAAGCTGGAAAGCAGGAGTGGCATCCACTTCCACAATAGCTGGCTGTCTCTGGAAACCCTATGAACCCGGAGAAAGGATGAAAGTTATATAGGAGGTATCCAGGACTTTCCATTCATATGGTTGCTAAGAGTCGCCTGCAACTCAACAGCACTTAACAACAACAACAACAACTACAATTGTTATTTAAATAAAAGCTTACAGAAAAGTTAGATTTTCATTCATTCATCCTTGCACATTTTACTCCCTTCCTTTTCCCCCCTCCCTATTTAACTTTTTTAATACTAGTTTATTTACAATATTTAAATACATTGTTTTCAAGGACAGATTCTTCCAATTTCCCTCACCACTCCACCCATCAAATTGTACAACTCCGTGGTTAACTCCCCCTCCCCCTGCACATATGCGATAGGTTTTTTTTAAAGATGTGTACCTCTTTATCTATAGTTTTAAATTTTTCCATCTTTTCATTTTCTTCGGTAGCTTTGTAAGTTCCTCCTCATAGATATATTTTCTCTGGCTCCATTTCTCTGGCGTATTTGCTTTCTTAATGGCTTCTATTGTTTCTTCTGTTATTTGCAACTTCTTCTGCAGCTTTTCAAATAACTCTGCATCAGTAGATTTTTTTCTAATTCTCTACCTCGAGGGCATTCTCTTTATTTGAGGCTTCTATTGTTTCTTTCAATCATTGCACTTTCTTCCATAGTTGTTTGAATGCTTCCACATCATCGTACACTTTCTGTCCTCTTGACTCTGGGCTATTCATTGCTTCTGCAATATTCTCTGCTTTCTTTGGAGAAAGCTTAATTTCTATTTTCACAGTCCTTGAGCCTACATGCTGCTTTCTTGACATGGTATACAATTTTTCTTTATAATTGTTAATGTGGTTTCTATTGTGTCTACATAAATTGTTCGTAGTTCTTACTTTTATGATGTTATTGATTAGTTGCAAGCTTAAAATGTTCAATGCTTGGAGTGAGGCACTCACTCTAATGAAAATCCTTTCTGGGAAAATTTGCCTTTCCTAAAGTCTTTCAGATTTTCTCCAGTGTACACTGCAGCCCTGTAGGAATCTCACCTTATTGTAGCTCCTCCCCCCAAACTCTATGATCCTCTACCAACAAAGTGTCTGAGTGGTGTGAGACCAGGTGCTCCACTCGAGCAGTTTCTGTCCACCATGGTTTCAAGTCAGCGTACTTTCTTTTAGCTCAATGTGCTTGTTGAGAAAGCTGATAAAATCTTTCTCCTGCTTGGAGCTCTCTGTCCTTATTCTCTTGTCTTGTTTGTGTCCAGGGGTGGCCCAAATACATTCTTCTTAAATGAGGCATTCAGTTGAAGTTAAATCTGTTTTCAGCTGATGCTATCATATAAATTATGTTAATACAAATCTAAGCAATGTACTATTAAATATAATTTTCATAAGTCAATTATGAATACCATAAGCAGAACTGAAATGAGATTATTTGTACTGCTTTCTAAAAGGAATTGCCTGATCTTAGGATCTTTCTCAAGCATAGGCTGACAGTGGGCTTCAACTTATCTCTTTGTTCAGAAGATTAATTTTTATAAGGCAATTGATTCAGAACTTCAACTTTTTTAACTGCTCAGTAAATATTATTCTTTTCTAAGCTAATTTTTATTTCATCAGAGGGTCAAATAACCTTCCGTTCCTATAGGAATTCAGGTGTCAGATACTAATTGACGTACTCTGCAGAGGTGGGGCACAAGCACCTCACAACACACAGAGCTGCTAAGACTGAGTCATTGCAGCAGTTAACTTGCTAGTTTCTAACTAGTCATACATTACTGACTGTCAAAGAAAGGAAGGAAGAAGAAGAATGAGAAGGAGTAGTTGGGCATACAGAGTTATTTAATGCCTGACTGTGTTTAGTATCCTCTGAAACTCTTGTTGTTGTTGTTGTTTAATGCTGTCGAGTCATAGACGACTCATAGCGACCCTATGAACGAACACCATGTTCACAAAAATTGTGCTTGGACCTTTAGAGACCAAGGATATTTGCCCAATACAAAGAAGGAAATCAGGCTCATGTGATCTCATTATTGCTTGTTTATAAATTGTTTGTACATGCATATTTTCCTTAACTTTGACCACCAGTAATTCACTAAGGAAGAGTCTATTTCTCCGACAGTCAATAGTTACATTTTCCCCCACAGAGTCTCCACACTAGATCGTGACTCTTCACAGTGAAGATCAAGGTATCCTCTTAATTCTGGTTTTTATACTCTGTCAGACTAGTGTGAAAAGAGTTGAACTGTCAACTCAACAGCAACCAGTTCAAATTCACAAACTGCTTCATGGAAGAAAGAGTGACAGTCTCATTGCTTGCAGTTCACAGCCTCTGAAAACCCACTGAAGAGTCAGCGGGGAGTCAGTTCTCTTACTCACAACACATAGCAACAACTACTTCTAGAAAAACGCTGTTCATATAACAGCACATAAGTAATGAATACTATTAAATAGGTCGTACAAATGGAGCTTAATGACAGGCTAATGGAATTATACAGCAATTGATTGAATGTAGTTCTGTTATATAACACAAAAATTATAATACACAATCAGGAAATAATTCACTAAAAATTGGGAGGGGACCCTCCACTGTTGTTCTAACTGTAGATTTCAAATCACAGTTTTTAGAAAGACTAGAAAAGTACTACAAATACCAATTAAGTCAATTAAATTTTAGTTCTGATAAACAGACCTGGAAATTGTGAATCAAAATTTTTCCTAGTGGCTATGGTACTGCTGGTAAGATAAAATTTTATTTGCTTGTTTTGAAAGCACTTAGATACATCATGAAACATGTGGGAGTTTATTTCTGAACCATTATATCTAATTTCTAAAAGAATATGTAATATATCAAAGTGTGGGGTTTTATAGAAATGGTTTTATGTGCCATCTTGTAGAACAGATACCTGCAAACTGAAGTTTCGGGATCACATACATGTTGACCTCTGTCTGCAACTTAAATGTTTCTCCTAAATTGACGCTGGAGTGGTAGAAATTATGCTATGTTTTTGTTTAGTTTCGTTTTGATTTGGGGTTGGTTTTTCCCCCACAGAGAACAATTCAGTCTGTTACATGTTCAACTGCTGTCTGTTTTCTTATTTTTTAATTGATGTTTAACATTTTACTTTAAATAAGTGGATAGTTTGAGTAATTTTAAAATAATTCAACTCATTTCTTCATGGGAGAATGTCCATTTCAACATTATTTTACTGTGAAATGTTTGTCAATGCAGATCAAAGGGCTGTGCAGGTTTATCATAATAATCCCTTAGAGGGTTTTTTCCAAAGGAAGGCTAACAGGTGGACAATTCTTTCTCTTCTCCATCTTTATTTTTACCAGATGTGGAATAGTGGAATAGCACATTTTACCTGTTTTGTATGACTCTCTACTCTTTCTCTCTCACACACACCACACACACACACACACACACACAGAGAGAGAGAGAGAGAGAGAGAGAGAGAGAGATGATATAGATATATTCCACCTGGAAAAGATTTACTCAGTATCCATTGATTTGATCAATAAATGAAATCTAACAGAAAACATGTGTGTGGTCACAGATCTTTCTTTTAAAGATGTGCTTTAATGATATTTAATCTAGTAGTTAGTGTCACTCTGCCTTTTATTTATGTGGGTCATTTACTCAGTCATCAGCCCTGGGATGGGAGCTGCATCCAGGTTTCCCTGGGTTACCATAGACATTTTAACTACATGCCACGTTAATTATCCGAGAGACTGAGCTTTATCCACATTCTGCACCTCCTCAGTAATTTTATACGAGCTTTACAAGAAATACTGGATCAAGACACCCTGCAAGAGAATAAAAACTTACATTGACAATCTCAGTGAGGTTGCGCCTGCCAGGAACCATGCAGGTAGTTCTCATTTCTCAGTGTTCATTCAAATGTCCCCATGGTTACAGGTAAATTGAAGTAAAAATAGCTGCATCGCTAAATAACTCATTATCAAACTGATCGTTTATAAAATCAGTCCATATTCAAATTGTCTCTTTCCTACTGAGTATGTGGGCATTTTACAAAGTGGTGTATGCTTTCAGTGGTGCAATGGAGCACAAAGTAAATTGATTGCACAGTGAAAGTGACAATGCCCTCAAGTGCTTTAAAAATTTTTTT
>NW_006399985.1:3841014-3845637 GCF_000299155.1 Elephantulus edwardii | reverse complement strand
TATATATATGAGTGGCACATCCACTTCCATAATAGCTTGCCTCTGGAAACCCTATGAACCTGGAGAGAAGATAAAAGACACACAAGTGTTGAGGACTCTCCTTCATAGGGTCACTATGAGTCGCCTGTGACTCAACCTCACTTAACAACAACAAATATATACAAAATGTTTCATACATGCCTCTATTCACATTGTGTTTCATATGATCATTCTCTTACATTGTGTTTTATAAAATTAATCACCACTGGTCCATGCCCACCATTACCTCACTTCTTCAAGTCCACATTGGATCTTTTCTGATTCTTTCATCCACTCCTCTGCTCACCAAATGTTGTGATTTAATTATTTCCCTCCATTACCACCGTCAGCCACCCTCCTTTATCTCCTTCCCCCTTGGACTTTTGCGGGCATCTTACTGATAATCCTTCTATCTTTATAATAATGGTCTTACACAGTATTTGTGTTCATGACACTGAGTTACTTTGCTCAACCTAATGCTCTCCAGCTTCTCCTATGTTATATAGTATTTTTTTAAAAATCATTGCTCCTGAGTGCTGTGTAGTATTCCATCATGGGAATGTACTATAATTTTTCAATCTATTCATTTGTTGATGGACATGTGGACTGTTTCTGTTTTCTTGCTATTGTGAATAATGCTGTTGTGAACATTGGAGAACAGATCTCTATTAGTGTCTCAATTCTATTTTCCTTAGGGTATATTCCTAGTAGTGGAATAGCTGGGTCATAAAAAAATCTCTATGTTCAGTTTTCTGAGGAAATGTCAAACTGTCTTTCAGAGTGGTTGTAGAATTTTATAATTCCACCAACAGTGTGTAGGAGTTCCAATCTCTCCACATCCTCTCCAATATTTATTGTTTACTGTTCTGTTAAACTTTGCCACTGCTACTGGGACAAGATAGTATGTCATTGTGGTTTTTATTTGTATCTCTCTTATTGAACATTTATTCATGTGTCTATTGATTTGATTTTTAGTCTATTTTTTCGTCATTTCTTAGATGTGTCTCTTTTAGCAACATATTGATGGACTTTGTTTTGTTTCTATTTTTAATCCATTCTGCTGCTTGTTTTCTCTTAATTGGTGCATTTAAGCCATTCACATTAAATATAATTATTGACAGACCAGATGTTACCGCTCCCATTTTGCTGAGTTTCTTTTTCTCCCTGTGATACCTTCTTACTATAATACAGCCACTTTCTTCTGATGCCTCTGTGTGAAGGATTCCCTTAGAATTTCTTGTAGAGTTGGTCTTGTTTCCACAAATCCCTTTAATTTCAATATTTTTTCTTTAAATTTCTGACATAATCTATTTTTCTTATTGATGGGCAGCTTTGCTGGGGAGAAGGTCTTCTATTGGCAATTGTTTCCTTTCAACCTTTTGCATTTGTCTTCTTACTCACATAGTTTCTGCTTGGAAATCAGAGTTTAAAGTCATTAGTTTTCCTTTGTAGATGACTCTTTGTTTTTCTCACACTGCTTTTAGTATTCTATCTTTATCTTTGATTTTGGACAATTTTATTATGATATGTCTTGATGTTTTCCTTTTGGGATCTAGTCTGTTTGGGGTTTGGTGAGCTTCTTGAATGTGGATTTTCTCATTCTTAGTTATACCTGGGAAGTTTTCTTCTGGTACCTCTTTCATTATTTTCTCAATGTTTCCCCTGTTCCCCCTATATTCTGGGATTCTTATCATACCTATGTTGTTCTTTGTGATGCTATCCTACATAATTTTAATGGTTTGGTTTTTTGTTGTTGTTGTTAGAACAAATCAGCAAAATAAAATTAAAGTTTATTATTGGACAGCAATCAACATCAAACAGACAAAAAAATAAATAAATGAAACAAGACCAAAAAAACCCACCAAAAAAACAACACCCAGCAATTTCATAGAGCCCCCCGCAAAAAAAGGGAAGAGAAGCCTTTTATCTTTAACCTTTTTAACCATCTCATACAAATCAACTACTTATAGTACAATTAAGTACATACACACACAAAAAAGTTATTGGAATGTTCAGAATAAGATTGCACTTTGTTGTTGTTTCTGCTTTTTTTACAAGGTTTTTTCCTCCTTTGAGATTATTAAACTAACATGGTCATGCCACAAATAAAGTCAGAATTAGGACAGAGAACGCTCTGAAGACTAGTTTGGTCATCGAGATTGTAAAAAAAAAAAAAGGCTGACCCCTAATGATACATACAAAAATATAAAATGTAAATTAAAAAATACAAATGAATTTTTCATTTCTAAAGTATTTCTAAGAATAAAAACAGGGTCTTGGAAGTTTTGGTTCTTTGTCCCTCCCCTTGTTGTAAATTCATGTTGTGGTTTTGGTTGGGTGGTAGCGAGCACATGTCATCTGCAGGTGGTGCTGCCCAAGGAGGGCAGGCGAGGTGGGCACGTTTAGATTCTGAGATGGGAAGTGGAGGGTGAATAGGTCAAAGCATCTTTTAATTTTTTTCCCTCCTCTTAAATTTAACTTTTCCTTTTTTTTTGCTGTTCAGTCGTCCTCATTGGTCTTCTGCCTCTTGGTGTTAACATTGTCATCCTCCTCATCTTCAGCTGCTCATTTTCTCATGTTGCCTCGGGCTCCTTATCTTCATCACCATCTTCTTCCTCACCATCACCTCCTCCCTACCTTCTTCCTCTTCTTTGTCTACTTCATTGTCAGTCTCCTGGTCCCCATTTTCCTCATTAGTGTTCCCTTTAGCAGGGGACATTTCTACCAATCTCCACATCCTCCACCACCTCCTTCTTGTCCTTCAAGTCCTTGCTGGTGATCTCAGAGCTAGTGTCCATGGCTGTGTCTGACATGGTGGGGAACACTGGTGATTTGATGCAATGCATCCAGGAAAAGCCCAAGTTCTGGGACTGTGGTGAGAAAGCTGCTGGAGTCCATGGTGGTGTTAGAGGAGGAGGAGGAGGCGGTACACAGTGGAGGTGGCAGTGGTGAGCGAGAAGATGGACCTGAGAACAATGCAAAGATGGTTTTTCAGAGCAGCCAGTCGAATTTAATGTTTTCGTCATTTCTTTTCTGTCTTGTCTTTGATTTTCTTTTTCTTTGAGTATATTCCCATTGAGCTTCTTGCATTCCAACTCTCTGTTCCATCTCTTTTATTCTGTTTTCTTGTTCCTCTAGTATGTTGAAAATTTCTGCCCTTTTGGTCTTTGTATCCTGAAATGTGTTTTCATGAATTTCTGTTTATTCCAGTATTGTCTTGGATGTACCCTCTCTCCTTCTGAAGATTTTTTTTTTAAGTTTTTGTACTTCTTTATATTTTCACTTCTTTCTTCCATCTTTTGCCATTTCTCTCATAGTTGTTTATTTTCCTCTACATCAATATATTTCTTCTGACCTCCTCTCATTGGAATATTCACTTTCTTTTTGGCTTCCACTCTTTCTTTGATCATTTACAACTTCTTCTGTAGTTATTCCTATAACTCCACATCAAGATATTTCTTCAGATTCCCTGTATCTGGGATATTTGCTTTATTTATGGCTTCTATTCTTTATTTCATCATTTGTGTCTTTTTCTGTAGCTATTCATATAACTCTATGTCAATATATTTCTTCTATCTCTTTGTCTCTTGGTTATTCTCTGCTTTTTTAGGATACAGCTTATTTTGTTTTTTTACAATGTTTGAGCTGCCTACTGCTTTCTTGACATTATGTAAAATTGTTCTTAGTATGTTTTACGCTGTTTCTATTATGTCTGTGTAAGTTGTTGACAATTTTTTATCTTTATGTTGTTATTTATCATTTGAAGACTTAAAGTGTTCCCTTTATGAGAGAGGGTAACTCATTATGTCATGAATCCTTTCTAGGACTGTGCAGTAGAAAAGTTCCCCTTTCTTAAGGTGTTTTTGTTGTTGTTGTTGTTGTTGTTTGGGTTTTTTGGTTTGTTTGTTGTTTTATCCTTAACTTCTCTTTTTACTTTAGTAGAGCCTTGCAGGAATATCACCTGATTACTGCCCACCTCTTCTAAAGTTTGGTATTGTCCTTGGTGGAGCTAATGAGACGGAAGCCAGGGACCACTTTCCACAGGCAGGTAGCTACACTCACTATCCTGTATGGGGTCTTAGAGGCAAGGGCCTATCATTATTGAACCATGCTCTCAGTTCTCATGGACCCTATCAATTCTTGCACTTAGCTTGATCGGGAGGTCTCCAGCCAATGCTTGGCTCTTCTAAAGTTTGAAATTGTCATTGATGGAGCTTACGAGCACAGCAGCCAGAGACCAGCTTCCCAGGGAGGCAGTTTCACGCTCTCTATCCGATGTGAAGTCAGTGTGGAGCAGTACTTTACCTCTATCCAGTCACTCGCTCAATTCTCACATGTATTATCAGTTCTGATGCATAGTCTGGTAAGGATATTCCCAGCTTGTGCCACCTCCTCTTGTTGTTTTGTTGTTATGTGCCGTTGAGTCGCTTGCAACTCATAGTGACCCTATGTACAACAGCCCTAAACTCCGCTCTGTCCTGTGCCAATCGCACTGTCTCTGACACACCCATCCCAAGTATCCCAGTCACTGAATCAATCCACCTCATAGAGGGCCTTCCTCTCCTGCGCTGTCCCTCCACCCTCCCAAGCATAATGTCCCTCTCC
>NW_006399985.1:3836153-3838479 GCF_000299155.1 Elephantulus edwardii | reverse complement strand
GGCTCCAGGAATAGATGGTATACCAATTGACATATTTCAGTTAACAGATGCTGCCCTGGACGTGCTCACCAAGTTGTGCCAAGAAATCTGGAGAACCTCTTCTAGAGTTTGGAATGTTCTTGATGGTTTTGATGAGTCTGGCAACCAGAGACCACCTTTCCCTGGCAGGCAGCTTCGCTCTTTCTAACCCATGTGGGATCGAGGTGGGAGAAGGCCTTGCATCTATTCCAATCGCCATCTCAGTTCCCATCCACACTCACAGTTCTCACACATAGTTTGGTGGGGATCTCTCCAGCCTGTACCCACCTCTTCTAAATTTGGAATTGTCCTTTGTAGTGCTAATGAGCACAGTAGCCAAAGATAACCTTTGACTGGCAGGTAACTCTATTTTGATTTCTTAAAACTAATAAAACTTCAGCAAGACTCTTGCTGAAATGCCGTGCCAATTGCTTGATATAGGTACAAAGTCTTTATAAGAATTTCACATACATCACTAATTGTTAGTAAATAAATAAAATGTGCATTGGATGTCCTAAGTCAGCATGGACGTGTGTACTGTTGTGAGGGTGTAATTTGTCATCTTACTACACTCTACAGTGAATTTAATTAGCAGGGTTTTTTATCATCTGAAGAAGGCTAATATATTCTGTTTTATTCTGTTTGCCATCTGTTTATTTTTGTATCATTGTAGTGATATCCATTTGTGCTCATAATGTCTTCATAAGACAGCATTCACAAAAGTTCCCAGGCAAAAGAACCTGCTTGTCAGCCTACTACATGTAATTTACATGTAAGGTAACCAGAAAACAATATCTCCCATTTTATGCTATTTTTAAAATCTTTCATCTCCTTATATTGGTTATTCTATAGCTCATAATTTTGCTATATCCTAATTACTATATCAATAAAACAAACAAAAACACTTGCCATTAATAAAATTACCAAGATTTTAAAGCAATTTACTTAATATTGAAAAAATCCTTAACCTTAAAAAATTTCTTATAAAATAAGCATTGGTCTTGAGAATTTGGATAAATCAAAAATCAATTCTTCATTCAGACCAATTCAGTCTCTATGTTGAGCATATCATTAGAGAAGCTTGACTTTATGAAGAAGAAGGTGGCATCAGGATTGAAGAAAGACTAATCAACAATCTGCATCATGCAGATGATGCACCTAACTTGCTGAAAGCTAGGAAGACTTGAGAAGCTTGCTGCAGAAAATCAAGGACTACAGCCTTGAATATGCATTACATTTCAATGCAGAGAAAACAACAAACCTCACCACCAGGCTAATAGGCAATAAAATGAGAGATGGAGAAGAGATTGGAATTTTCAACAATTTCATCTTTCTTGGGGCCACAATGAATACTCTTGGTACTAACAGTCAGATGATCAGAAGATTGTCATTGGGAAGTCATCATTGAGAAAGTCTGCTGTTAGGAACGTCTCCAAATTACTCAGGGGTGGTGATGTCAGTTTAAAGACTAAGGTGCAACTGCTTCAAGTCATGGTCTTCCCAATCACATGCTATGCATCTGAGAGGTAGACAATGAATAAAGCTGACAGAAGAAGAATCTATGCCTTTGAGTTGTAGAGTTATAAAAGAGACAATAAGGTTGGCAGAGCATAGAGCAGGGTTCAGAGCTGTTGTACACAGGGTCATTATGAGTCAGAAGAGACTCAACAGCACATAATAACAGTAAACGTTCATGTAAGCATCAGTGAAGAACTAAAAGACATTACATTTGGAAAACATGCTGTCAAGAGCCTCTTTAAAGTGCTGAAGAGCAAAGATGTCAGTTTAAAGACTAAGAAATAACATTTCCTTAACAGTAGGCATTTAGAACTTCCTCAAATACATCTTGTTGTTGTTATGTACTGTTGAGTCAAAATTAATCCATAACTGACCCTCCAGTGAGTTTTCAGAGGCAGTTAAGTCACAGAAGATCATTCATTCTTCTATACATCTGCGTGTCATGTAAATATCCCACTTATTATCAAAATGTATTTCTGTGTTCATCATCTACTGATGAAGCTTACCTATACCATTATTTAGGATGTGACTATAAAGTAGTGGCTTAGGATTCACATTTGTTGTTGTGTTACAAGTCTCTTTGTGCCTCAGTCCTCATTTTCTTGGGCTAAAAGATTCTCGCCACTGGACCAATTGGCAGCGTCAGGATGGATGATGAAGAGATTGAGAGTGTTCACAGCTTCACTTTGCTCGGCTCCACAGTTAACACTCTTGGTACCAGCAGTCAGGAAATCAAAAAGCGTATCGCGATGGGAAAGTCTGCCGTTAGGGACCTCTCAAACGTACTCAG
>NW_006399985.1:3832547-3835569 GCF_000299155.1 Elephantulus edwardii | reverse complement strand
CATATGCAATTTCTATGTTCAGCTTTTTTTTTTAAAGTTTCTACTAGTTTATTTACAAAATCTGAATACAAAATCTTTCAATTTCCCTCTCCCCCTCCCCGCAACAAATTCTACAACCTCATGATGAAACTTGCCTCCCCCTGCACATCCTCATCCCTTTGCTTCCAACCTCTCCCACCCTCTTGGATCCTTATACTCATTCTACAATAATAATTTTATACAGTATTTATCCTTGTGAGACTGAGTTAGCTCACTCATCATAATGCTCTCCAGTCCCTCCCAAGTTAGGAAATAATTTACAAAATCTCCTGTGTGCTGCATAGTATTCCAGTGTGTGAATGTATGATAATTTCTCAATCCTTTCATTTGTGGTAGGACATTTGGGCTGTTTCCATGTTCTTGGGATGGTGAATAATGCTGCTATGAACACTGCTGTACAAATGTCCTCTTGTGCCTCAGTTCTCATTCTCTCAGGATATATTCCAAGTAGTAGAATAGCTGGGTCATTTGGAATTTCTATGCTCAGCTTTCAAGGAAGTGCCAAACTATCTTCCAGAATGGCTGTACCATTTTACAGTACCACCAATAGTGTATAAGAGTTCCTTTCTCACCACATCCTCTCCAACATTTATTACTTGCTGCCCTGTTAAACTTTGTCACTCTTACTGGAGTGAGATGGTACCCTATTGTGGTTTTAATTTGCATCTTTATTACTGTCAGTGATTTGACCCATTTCTTCATGTGTCTGTTTGCTATTCAAATATCTTCCTCTGTGAAAATTATTTTCATGTATTTTGCCCTTTTTTGTAATTGGGTTATCAGTATTTTTCTTGTGGAGGCCCAGGAGTATTTGGTAAACTTTCATTAAGAGACTCTTGTCTGGGATGGTATTGCCAAATGTTTGTTCTCAGTCAGTAGGTTTTCTTTTCACTTTGTAAAAAAAAGGTTTTGGTGAACAAAGGCATTTAACCTTTAGACAGTCTCATTCATCAGTTTTATTCTCTTCAGATTGTACATTACTGGCTGTATTTGGCTGTCTCTTTATACTGTAAACAAGAGCTTCTAAGCTTGATCCAGTTTGTCTTTTTATGTTTTGTTTTGTTTTTATTCTGTAAATACTATTTTTTTAAAAAAGAAAAAAAATTCCTTCATTAGTATACAATTCCCACGTCCCTTCCCGCCACTCCCCACTCCGAGTACACTTCTCTATGCAACCTTAATTCTGGATTCCTGTGCTAACCATAATACTCAATCATATATCACTTCTAATCTGTTCTTTCCCTCATCTGTTTCAATACAATATCTGTTTCAATACAATATACATAATTTATCCAGTTTTTTCTGTCATACCCCCACCCTGATGTCAGACCCATTCTACAACAGTGGCACCATGCAGTATTTGTCCCTTTGTGACTGAGATATTTCACTCAGCATAATGTCTTCCAGGGTCACCCACTTTGAATAATATTGCATGAGTTCCTTGCTTTTCATTGCTGCATAGTATTCCATTGTGTGGATATACCACAGCTTCTCTATCCATGTGTTTGTTGATGGGCCCTTAGGCTGCTTCCAACTCTTTGCTATTGTAAACAAAGCTGCAATAAACATGGGTGTGCATATATCTACTTAGATGGCATACATGGTCTCTCTGGGATATATTCCCAGTAATGGGATTGCTGGGTCACCAGTTTGTCTCTTATGAACTGTATGCTTTTGGTCTTTACACCCACGTCTCTAATCCACCTTGAGTTGATTGTTGCGTGTGGTGTGAGATGTGGATCCTGCTTCAGCTTTCTGCAGGTAGCAGTCCAACTTCGCTAGCATCATTTGTTGAAGAGGTTGTCATGTCCTCATTTGATAGGTTTTATTTCATTGTTGAGTATCAGTTGACCATAGATACCTGAGTCTATTTCTGGGTTCTCAATTCTGTTCCATTGGTCTATGCCTTTGTCATTCTACCAGTACCGTGCTGTTTAGGTTACTACCACTGTATAGTAGGTTTTGAGGTCAGGGAGTGCCACTTCATTTTTTTTTTCTTTCTCTCTTGTTTATTCATAGTCTCTTGTGTCTCCAAATAAATTTGACAATCTCCCTTTCTATCTCCTTATAAGAGGAATTTGGTATCTGTATTACGATTGCATTGACTATGTAGATTGCTTTTGGTAGGATTGTCATTTTCACAATATTGAGTCTTCCTATCCATGAACAGGGTATATTTCAGGTCTTTTATTGTATCTTGCAGAAATGTTCTATAGTTTTTCTTACATAGGTCTTTTGTATCTCTGTTGTTGTTGTTGTTATATGCCATGAGTCACTTGCGACTCATAGCGACCCTATGTACAACAGTCCTAAACTCTGCTCTGTCCTGTGCCAATCGCACTGTCTTTGACACTCCCAATTACCCAAGTCACTGAATCAATCCACCTCATAAAGGGCCTTCCCCCCCAGCGCTGTCCCTCCACCCTGCCAAGCATGATGTCCTTCTCCAAGGACCGGTCTCTCCTTGCAACATGTCCAAACTATGTTAGACGGAGCCTCAGAATCCTTGCCTCCAAGGAGCCACCCGGTTTAACCCTTTCCAGGATGAATATGTTTGTTTTCTTGGCAGTCCATGGTACATTCAATACTCTTCTCCAGCACCACAGCTTAAAGGCATCAATTCTCCTTCTATCCTCCTTGGTCATTGTCCAACTCTGTCATGCATAACAAGTGATTGCAAAGACCATGGCTTGCATCAAACGCACCTTAGTCTCCAGAGAGACACCATTGCTCTTCAGTACTTTGGAGAGGTCTCTAACAGCAGAATTTCCCATGGCAATGCGCCTTTTTATTTCCTGGCTACTGGTGCCAAGACTGTTGACTGTGGAGCCAAGCAAACTGAAGCTGTGAACAATCTCAATCTCTTCACCATCCATCCTGATGCTCCCAATTGGTCCAGTGGTGAGAATCTTTGTCTTCTTGACATTGAGCCTCAATCCATATTAGAGGCTATAGTCCTTGACCCTCTGCAGCAGGTGCTTCA